>NC_060252.1:83049895-83352925 GCF_921293095.1 Ischnura elegans
GGATCAATCCGCTGAAACGTCTGAACGTTTATCCGCTAAGCTCAGCCCCGCCGAGGTTTCTGTCCTCAACCGCGGACTCTCTTTCTCCCCAACGCCTAGGATTAACCCCACCACTCTTCTCACGGACATTTTGCATTTTTGCCGAAACCTTCGGTGGAAGGTTTTCTGGAATTCCCACACAAGACAACAGGCGCCGGAGGGTATTCAAAATGCCCTCCACAAATTCCGCTCCCCTTCCTCTCACCAGCCCAAACCTCTTCCTCCCCACCACCCGCTTGAAATTTTTATCAACTGTCTCCTCTCTAGGGCTTCGAGTGAATCTTTCCTACGCTCCCTCCACCCGCCGCCAAACCTGTCCCCCTCGGAGTCCGCCGCCATCAGAAAACTCCAAAAAAACCCCAACATAGTGATTACCTCGGCCGACAAAGGCTCCACTGTCGTTGTACTTGACACCAGTGACTACATATCAGAGTGCAACCGACTACTAGGAGACCCTTCCTCCTACTCCCCTCTCTCATCAGATCCTACCTCTGATTTTCACACAGAATTGAACGCCCTACTAAAAACAAAAGCTCCCTCCGAGGGCCTAAGCCAGTCAGACATTTCCCTTCTCTTACCAGATCACCCCACTTCGCCATCTTTCTACATCCTTCCAAAAATTCATAAAGCGAATAACCCAGGCCGCCCCATAGTTTCCTCTCAAAACTCTCCCACGGAGCGCATTTCGGCTTTCGTTGATTTCTATCTCCAACCCTTCGTTCAGTCCCTTCCATCATACATCAAAGATTCCCATGACTTCCTTTCTAGACTCAATTCCATTTCCCTCCCCCCAAATCAGCCCATTATCATGGCCACTATTGATGTAACCTCACTTTACACTTCAATCCCTCATTCTGAGGGACTCGCTGCTCTCCGCCACTATCTTTCATTACGACCCACTCCTCAAAACCCTAGCACTGAATTTCTTCTTGATCTTTCCCATTTCATTCTCACCCACAATGCCTTCTCTTTTAATAACAACCACTATCTGCAAATCTCCGGCTGTGCTATGGGAAGTAGGTTTAGCCCTTCCTATGCAAATCTCTTCCTCGGCCTGTTCGAAGAAAATTTCCTATCAAATTACCCTCTAAAACCCCTCCTTTGGCTCAGATACATTGACGACATATTTATTCTCTGGCCGCATGACATCAATTCCCTTAACACCTTTGTCTCTTCGCTTAACTCTTCCGCCTCAGTTTCTTTCACTTCTTCCATCTCTAACACTAACATCACTTTCCTAGATGTGGACATTCTTCTTTCCGAAAATAACAAATTCAAGACATCTGTCCACATCAAAGCCACCAACAGACAGCAATACCTCCACTATGACAGTTGCCACCCACCACATACCAAACGTTCAATCCCTTTTTCTCTCTCCGTCCGTGGTCACAAAATCTGCAACAACCCCGAAGACCTCGAGAAGTTCCTTTCCAATCTACACACTTCTCTTCTACGCCGCGGGTATCCCGATAAACTGTTAATCAACAAAATTAGAAAAAAACCCTACAGGTCCGATAAACCCCGTGCGGAAAAGAATTGCTCTCCATCTCTTCTCACCACTTACTTCCCCGGTGCTCATGCCTTACAGGACATCCTGAAGGACTTGTACCCCATTCTCTCCAACCACAAATCCACCTCACAAATTTTCCCCTCTCTTCCACGGATCACGTATAAGAGACCACCTAACCTCAGCACCATCTTCAAAGCCACCCGCCCCCTTCAAAAATTGAATTCAGCCCCCACTACCCCACCCTCACCGTGCAACCGTCCTAGATGTAAAACCTGTAAAATTCTCTCTCCACCCCCAGCCTCTTTCCTCTCCAAACTAAAATTCCTCCCGATATCTCCTTCCACCACCTGTACCTCCACCAACATCATATACCTCCTTCAATGCAACTTCTGCCCCGCTTTTTATATAGGCCTATGCACTACCCCTCTCAATCTCAGAATTAACAATCATCGCGCCTCCTGTTGTCCATCTTCCCCCCACTCCTCTCTACCAGTTCCCACACATTGTCTTTCACATGATTCCATTTTCAATCAATGCTACAAAGTATCCATTATTGCCTCCCTCCCTCCCACCGACTCCGCCCTCAACCTCCACACCCTCGAATTGGCGTGCATTTGGCACTTTCAAGCCAATAGTTTCCCGGGTTTGAACGTTGCATCCTAACCCCTATTCCTAACTCCCCCCTCCCCATACACCTCTCCCCTTACCCCTCTTTTTCCTTTTTCCAACCCTCTCCTTTCCTCACCATTCATTCTTCAGCTGACGAAGAAGCCGGAAGTGCTTCGATAGCTTCAAGTTTATTTATCCAATGTGAGTGTTTCTTTTTTGTGTCTCTGTGTGTATTGACATTAACTTAAATTATTTATATTACGTGCCACGTGCATTTCGGATTTTCCAATACATTGTGTATATATATATATATATATATATATATACTACTTCATTCATTCACACGACGCCTTAAGCGCAAATATGCATATAAATTCCTGCTATCGTGTGAGTGTGTATCTTTCCTTTCATCCTTGTGTCCTCGTCCATTCCTTCTGCTGGTGAGTGGTGAGCAGCCCCAGTGCCATCTATTGGTTACTCTTGTGGGCCAAAGCAAAGGGAGTTTACTGTATATAAACCCCCGCCGAAATCATGGTGAATCTAAGCGTCCTGGTAGCGCAACTGGTAGAGCACCTGGCCGGCAACCAGGAGGTTCTGGGTTCGAGTCCCAGTCAGGCCGCATTTTTACCCTCTGATTTCTGGCTTTTTCCATCTACCACAGCACCGTTGTCCTTGTCCTTTTTCTATTCCATGTTCTTTTCCCTTTCTTTCCTTACCTGTGAATTTATATGCATATTTGCGCTTAAGGCGTCGTGTGAATGAATGAAGTAGTGTATCGGCCATATTGGCTTATTTCACTTGGGCTCAGCGTGCCCCGAAACGCATGTTCCTGTCTCTTTCCTGCTATCGTGTGAGTGTGTATCTTTCCTTTCATCCTTGTGTCCTCGTCCATTCCTTCTGCTGGTGAGTGGTGAGCTGCCCCAGTGCCATCTATTGGTTACTCTTGTGGGCCAAAGCAAAGGGAGTTTACTGTATATAAACCCCCGCCGAAATCATGGTGAAACTAAGCGTCCTGGTAGCGCAACCGGTAGAGCACCTGGCCGGCAACCAGGAGGTTCTGGGTTCGAGTCCCAGTCAGGCCGCATTTTTACCCTCTGATTTCTGGCTTTTTCCATCTACCACAGCACCGTTGTCCTTGTCCTTTTTCTATTCCATGTTCTTTTCCCTTTCTTTCCTTACCTGTGAATTTATATGCATATTTGCGCTTAAGGCGTCGTGTGAATGAATGAAGTAGTGTATCGTCCATATTGGCTTATTTCACTTGGGCTCAGCGTGCCCCGAAACGCATGTTCCTGTCTCTTTCCTGCTATCGTGTGAGTGTGTATCTTTCCTTTCATCCTTGTGTCCTCGTCCATTCCTTCTGCTGGTGAGTGGTGAGCTGCCCCAGTGCCATCTATTGGTTACTCTTGTGGGCCAAAGTAAAGGGAGTTTACTGTATATAAACCCCCGCCGAAATCATGGTGAAACTAAGCGTCCTGGTAGCGCAACCGGTAGAGCACCTGGCCGGCAACCAGGAGGTTCTGGGTTCGAGTCCCAGTCAGGCCGCATTTTTACCCTCTGATTTCTGGCTTTTTCCATCTACCACAGCACCGTTGTCCTTGTCCTTTTTCTATTCCATGTTCTTTTCCCTTTCTTTCCTTACCTGTGAATTTATATGCATATTTGCGCTTAAGGCGTCGTGTGAATGAATGAAGTAGTGTATCGTCCATATTGGCTTATTTCACTTGGGCTCAGCGTGCCCCGAAACGCATGTTCCTGTCTCTTTCCTGCTATCGTGTGAGTGTGTATCTTTCCTTTCATCCTTGTGTCCTCGTCCATTCCTTCTGCTGGTGAGTGGTGAGCTGCCCCAGTGCCATCTATTGGTTACTCTTGTGGGCCAAAGTAAAGGGAGTTTACTGTATATAAACCCCCGCCGAAATCATGGTGAAACTAAGCGTCCTGGTAGCGCAACCGGTAGAGCACCTGGCCGGCAACCAGGAGGTTCTGGGTTCGAGTCCCAGTCAGGCCGCATTTTTACCCTCTGATTTCTGGCTTTTTCCATCTACCACAGCACCGTTGTCCTTGTCCTTTTTCTATTCCATGTTCTTTTCCCTTTCTTTCCTTACCTGTGAATTTATATGCATATTTGCGCTTAAGGCGTCGTGTGAATGAATGAAGTAGTGTATCGGCCATATTGGCTTATTTCACTTGGGCTCAGCGTGCCCCGAAACGCATGTTCCTGTCTCTTTCCTGCTATCGTGTGAGTGTGTATCTTTCCTTTCATCCTTGTGTCCTCGTCCATTCCTTCTGCTGGTGAGTGGTGAGCTGCCCCAGTGCCATCTATTGGTTACTCTTGTGGGCCAAAGCAAAGGGAGTTTACTGTATATAAACCCCCGCCGAAATCATGGTGAAACTAAGCGTCCTGGTAGCGCAACCGGTAGAGCACCTGGCCGGCAACCAGGAGGTTCTGGGTTCGAGTCCCAGTCAGGCCGCATTTTTACCCTCTGATTTCTGGCTTTTTCCATCTACCACAGCACCGTTGTCCTTGTCCTTTTTCTATTCCATGTTCTTTTCCCTTTCTTTCCTTACCTGTGAATTTATATGCATATTTGCGCTTAAGGCGTCGTGTGAATGAATGAAGTAGTGTATCGGCCATATTGGCTTATTTCACTTGGGCTCAGCGTGCCCCGAAACGCATGTTCCTGTCTCTTTCCTGCTATCGTGTGAGTGTGTATCTTTCCTTTCATCCTTGTGTCCTCGTCCATTCCTTCTGCTGGTGAGTGGTGAGCTGCCCCAGTGCCATCTATTGGTTACTCTTGTGGGCCAAAGCAAAGGGAGTTTACTGTATATAAACCCCCGCCGAAATCATGGTGAAACTAAGCGTCCTGGTAGCGCAACCGGTAGAGCACCTGGCCGGCAACCAGGAGGTTCTGGGTTCGAGTCCCAGTCAGGCCGCATTTTTACCCTCTGATTTCTGGCTTTTTCCATCTACCACAGCACCGTTGTCCTTGTCCTTTTTCTATTCCATGTTCTTTTCCCTTTCTTTCCTTACCTGTGAATTTATATGCATATTTGCGCTTAAGGCGTCGTGTGAATGAATGAAGTAGTGTATCGTCCATATTGGCTTATTTCACTTGGGCTCAGCGTGCCCCGAAACGCATGTTCCTGTCTCTTTCCTGCTATCGTGTGAGTGTGTATCTTTCCTTTCATCCTTGTGTCCTCGTCCATTCCTTCTGCTGGTGAGTGGTGAGCTGCCCCAGTACCATCTATTGGTTACTCTTGTGGGCCAAAGTAAAGGGAGTTTACTGTATATAAACCCCCGCCGAAATCATGGTGAAACTAAGCGTCCTGGTAGCGCAACCGGTAGAGCACCTGGCCGGCAACCAGGAGGTTCTGGGTTCGAGTCCCAGTCAGGCCGCATTTTTACCCTCTGATTTCTGGCTTTTTCCATCTACCACAGCACCGTTGTCCTTGTCCTTTTTCTATTCCATGTTCTTTTCCCTTTCTTTCCTTACCTGTGAATTTATATGCATATTTGCGCTTAAGGCGTCGTGTGAATGAATGAAGTAGTGTATCGGCCATATTGGCTTATTTCACTTGGGCTCAGCGTGCCCCGAAACGCATGTTCCTGTCTCTTTCCTGCTATCGTGTGAGTGTGTATCTTTCCTTTCATCCTTGTGTCCTCGTCCATTCCTTCTGCTGGTGAGTGGTGAGCTGCCCCAGTGCCATCTATTGGTTACTCTTGTGGGCCAAAGCAAAGGGAGTTTACTGTATATAAAACCCCGCCGAAATCATGGTGAAACTAAGCGTCCTGGTAGCGCAACCGGTAGAGCACCTGGCCGGCAACCAGGAGGTTCTGGGTTCGAGTCCCAGTCAGGCCGCATTTTTACCCTCTGATTTCTGGCTTTTTCCATCTACCACAGCACCGTTGTCCTTGTCCTTTTTCTATTCCATGTTCTTTTCCCTTTCTTTCCTTACCTGTGAATTTATATGCATATTTGCGCTTAAGGCGTCGTGTGAATGAATGAAGTAGTGTATCGGCCATATTGGCTTATTTCACTTGGGCTCAGCGTGCCCCGAAACGCATGTTCCTGTCTCTTTCCTGCTATCGTGTGAGTGTGTATCTTTCCTTTCATCCTTGTGTCCTCGTCCATTCCTTCTGCTGGTGAGTGGTGAGCTGCCCCAGTGCCATCTATTGGTTACTCTTGTGGGCCAAAGCAAAGGGAGTTTACTGTATATAAACCCCCGCCGAAATCATGGTGAAACTAAGCGTCCTGGTAGCGCAACCGGTAGAGCACCTGGCCGGCAACCAGGAGGTTCTGGGTTCGAGTCCCAGTCAGGCCGCATTTTTACCCTCTGATTTCTGGCTTTTTCCATCTACCACAGCACCGTTGTCCTTGTCCTTTTTCTATTCCATGTTCTTTTCCCTTTCTTTCCTTACCTGTGAATTTATATATATATATATATATATAAATAATGTAAAGGAACTTCTTCTTGCCCTGGGGTGGGCACACAAAAAAACTTAGAAATTGACAGAAAAACGAAAAATAAAATAAAAGTGAGGAACTTACGGGGAAAGGTTGTTTTTACAAATTTTCGATGGGACGCAGCCCATCTTTCTCAAGTGACATATATATATATATATATATATATATATATATATATATATATATATATATATATATATATATATATATATATATATACTCGTAAAAAATACAGTTTTAGTCTAAAAATCACGTTTACAGCATCAAAAATCCCAAAATTTTCCCTGACCCCCCTTGCTCCGGGGAGTTTTCCATACACCCCGGAAAGGCACCGAAATCTCCGCTAAACCCCCTCCTATTTCAAAATCCAGGCTACGCTAATGAACCCATTCCCCATGTGCTCTACCCAATGATACTTCTCCCCCCTTCCTCAGCTTTCCCATTCCACTCCCCCACTCATCCGAACTGTATAAGCACACCACCTAATTTCAACAATTTCACCTTTTACTTAAGAATGACCTGACGGTCGAAACGCGTCGTGCATTATGAAATAAAATTATGGAAAATTACCGTCTCTTCTTTTCATCAAATCAGGATGTCATTCTACTGCATCTCCGCCTCTGTTACTATTGTATGGATTAAGACTTCAGAATACAATTTGGGATATCTCGAATTATTCCATTTAAAATTCTTATGCAACGGCAAATGAAAGCGAACATTTTTCCGACCACTCGGCTATATTTCCATTGGTTCGAGAACCATTAAAAAAAAAAAAAAACATAAAAATCCTGCTGAACATAGTAAAAGGGATTCGTACACGAATTTTTCATGCTCGATTCAAGAACAAGCTTAAAATACCACCCTCTCCTAATCATCGTCTCTGATATAGCAATTCGTTTTTGGCACTTACGTGAAAGGAGAGAGATTGAACTGGAAATTTTCTTATGACAGTGTTCTCATCGTGTCGCCGTCCACCTAAATTGCTCACATCCTTCGAACTCTTTTCCCTTTTTGAAATTGCAAAGGAGACAAGAAAATATATTCGAGTCTCTTGTTTTCAATTAACACCATTGGCTCGATACACGAGCGGAAAGTTTTTCGTTCAATTTCGCGAGCGATAGGTTGGGTTTTTCTAAAAGTCTTACAATTCCAAGTGTTCATTTTTTCCTCGCATAACACGAGAATACCTTTCCACGTGCAATTTAAAAAATAGAAATAAACTGTAGGTTTAATTAAGGAACGTTACAAATAAAAGATGGAAATAAAACAGTTTACGATTCTACCTCCACACGCCGGTTAACCTCACACTCAAGTTAAATGGACAAGAGACTTGCCTTAATGGTAGACATGCCCACCAAAATTAAACTCACAACAATGACGTCATGGCAAAATTAGCAGAGCCGGAACGCACTTTTCTTAACATTTTCAAAGTAAAATATTACTGTGTTTTTTTTATTACAAGTTATAAATTACATTTTATTACAATTTTTTATTTTTTATTTATTTTTTTAATTTTTTTTCGCACTTCCCCGTAAACAGCACATTGCGGCCTTTATGACGGGTTTTCACAACACAAACATCCATGCCCTGGTTAGGGATCACCTAACCAGGTGGGATTCGAACCCACGACCTACGGATTGGCAGGCGAGGACTTTACCCCACCGCCACCGAGGCCGGCAAATAATAAACTTTTTTATAATAAACTTTAAATAATAACGTAAATAATGGTTATAATAACGTATGGTAACGTTAATAACGGAACGTAGATAACGGTTACAACCTATATATTATAAATTTTGAGGCAACAAGTATGATAAAAGAGTTATTTGAATATTATGTCGTCCGGAACCATAATTCAACTGACTCACCATGTATTCTTGTACATATTCGTCACCTAATACATTGTAAGAAACAAAAGTAAGGATGCGTAACTTCATTACCATGTTCTCAAGACCGTGTGATCAAATGTAAACGTAGCAAGGTGGACCTTGGATAAACATCATTAAATAGCGAAACTGGGTCACTGGTGCGGAACCATATGTTGTAAAGAATGACTGAAAAATATAATTCTAATTTATACGCATTTGTATGAAATTCTATCGTCAAATAGGATAAAGTTTCAATTACATGCGTAGCTACAGACCAAAAAATTTTTATTCCTAAAATATAACTCGACATCATAAGATCAAAATTTGAAATCTCCTGATCACAAAAGGCCGAGACACAACCATTCATTCATCCTATTATAATTCCTCTTTTCCTTCCTTCTGAAGACGAGATTCTATTCCTTATAATTTATTAATTGGATATGTATATGCTACAGGAAAAGAGGTCGCCTTTTTAACCGAATAAAGAAAATCGGTCAGATGGCAAATCCGGATGAGAAAACGCATGCATTCCCGCGTCAACGAACCAACAACAATAAGCTGGTTACCCAGGTGACCATCAGGGTAACAACTAGGTTGAAACACTGAGAGGATATCTGATCACGACACATTACGGAAAATTCTTTTTTTGCTGTCACAATTTAGCATTCAATTTAAGTGAAGGAGAAAAATGATGAGACATGGATAAAATCTGTT
This sequence comes from Ischnura elegans, assembly GCF_921293095.1. Lineage (NCBI taxonomy): Eukaryota > Metazoa > Arthropoda > Insecta > Odonata > Coenagrionidae > Ischnura > Ischnura elegans. The sequence continues at coordinate 83,059,102 of NC_060252.1, forward strand.
CAAAAATGAATTTAAAAAAAAGTTTCACGTTGAACTTAAATGAACAGCTTCCAATAAATTACATTCGCGAACGATTGAAGGTTTGATTGATTTCCAGCTGAGCCCCCATTAATGGAATGGGAGTGTTCCTCTTCCGGCGATCCAATTCACAGTGCGAAGACGTGAAAAAAAACGGAAAAAGTATAAAAAAAGGCATGCTCAACGAAGTCTTGCTCATTACGAAACGGTTTTAATTCACACCGGAGTCACCTATCCCATCCTCGCAATCAATCAAAAGAAATCCTCCAGGACAATTATGCCGAACGTTTATTTCCTGTCGAGCGCCCTGCGTGATTAAAGACAAAGCAAGGACGTCTTTCATCACAGCGCTCCGTGGAATAAAACTTTCATTTGTTTTATTCAAATTTCTCTTCCACCCCACCCAAGACTCACCTCATTTCTCGAAACCAACGCCCTCCATAATTCTTTTTTTTTATTTTTCTAGGCCGCGCATGAACGTTGGCGCGTGAAATCCTTCGCTCGCACTCCAGGTGTCGCCACTAATCACGCGCGAAAAGTTTTTGGCGCGATGAGGCAGCGGAGAGCGCCCCAGCGTGGAGGGGAAGAATAATAGGCGGTGAAAAAAATGAGGACCGCATGCGCACGTTAATGATGCTTTCGCCATCTATTATTACAGCCATTAGCTCAGGGCACAAAGAGTATGAATTCGTTTACCTTGAGTAGTCAGCGAGCTGACTTGGCTGAAATCAGACTAGGTACATACCACCGCTTAATTTCTAAAATCTTAGGTATCGGAACGCATACTCCAACATTTAACCCACACATGATATTTAAATATTAGCCCCCCCAAAAAACTTCCTATTTTTCAAAAGTTGTAATAAAAGTTACAGTGAGGAATCATGTTTTACCCAGTACAAAAAACGAAGACATTTTAAATACATTTTTATATACGGTATTACCGAATGAAGACAAATCGTATAATGTGGACGTACCATTGAAAAGTTTGGAGAACCTTGTCCTAGAGAAAAGCTGGCGCAGAACAGGCTGCGCGGCAAATCATTTTCTCCGTCGTGACGCCGAAAAGGATCATGGGAAACGGTTGTATAGGCGTCGGCGCGGGGTCGGGAAAATGAAGACACCGTAGCGGATGGCAAGAGCAGTGAAGACGGCGAGAGAGAGGGGAAAAAGTTTCCACTTTCATTTGCATAGAAGCGGGGGCGATTTTAAAACGCCGTGGGGTAATAAGAATCTCTCCTTGAAAGCTGTAATGGGTCGCTCATTACGAAGTCATAACATCTGCGGCGGTCGCCCAGTGGTGTGACGCACAGGTCTTTAAGGCAGTCTTATCTTTTTTTAAGAGAGAATTCACCCTTCTCGGTCCAGCTAACAGTAAAAATGAGAAACTCCCACCCCTGCCGTGTGCTGTATCTTCAGCCGTTGCTACCCTTCAGAAGGTCTCGATTTCACCCGACTAATGTCTTCTTTAGGCAAATAAACCTTCCCCCGCTCATTACCGCTTCGTTTCCACGAGAATTTTATTCTCCTCCATCGTTAACTCCTGAGGATAGTATTTTATATTTTTTAATAATCGTATAACTAACCGTTCGCTATGAGAGGGCACTCATTTTTTATATCAGTTAACGTTTGAGGAGTAACGTATGCAATCACATTAATGATGGACTGCAGCGCTACATTCAAATATCTGTACGACTGACTCTCCCAAGCTACAATGTCCGATTACACGTTGTCCTATGAAGTCTCATTCGCAGAATCTCACTCCGATATAACATGCTGTAGTTCCGAATGAATATGAACGAGTTCACAATTACTTACACCTCCATAACGCAGAATATACAAAGCTAAACTTTCCTCCGTTCAGTTTTGCTTGCATTTTAAAATTGACACCGAATGATACGTAACACCAATTGAGTTTCTTTGGCGGATAAATGGATGACAGGAATTAGCTCTATCAATCAAATATATTTACCAGTAAAAGGACTGTGTAAAATTCTTGTTTTCTCAAAAAAATCAATGAGCCTTACTAAATTTTCCCAATTAATACTTATTTTTATACAGAGATGACATAAAAAACACAGTTTTTAATCAATTCTTATCGTATGCTTACTAAGCAAACGTTTTAAACGGATCTCAAGGAATGACATCTATTTAACCATAGCGATGGAATCGTAGCATCCATGACGAGGGCCCATTTAAAAAAAGGCCCGAATTTCCAATCAGGGATCTATTTCGTAACACGGCGAATAGGTATTCCAAAACATATTTATAAAGATCTACTATTGCAGCTTATGACCTTCTATGAAAAAAAGCACGTAAAAATAAGACTTACAGCAAGGTTGATCGACGCAATACCGGACATGGTGGGTCAGGAGAGGCAGCTTCGAGATGAGATACGTAGGAGACACAAGATATGGATGGAGCGAGTACTTAGAGGGCAGGGGATGTTGAAATCAATGTTAGAGGGTAGTATGTACAGTAAACGAGGAAAAGTAAGGAAGAGAATAGGATTTTTAGATATGATGAAGGAGAGTAGGCGTTATTGTGAATTGAAGAGGGAATTATATGAAGGAAAAGGAGGCTGCCAGATTACTTCTAAATTACTCCATGGAATCCTACCTTAATCGGTAGAATACTCGAATATTAGAAGGCATGAGTGCATGAAGGTGTTTTGTCACATTCTAGCAAAAGTTGAGGTATTGCAAAAACATGTATAAAATGGACACATCAATCAAAAAATGATGTAAAAACATTCGATTCCAAGTGACAACGTAACACCAACTTCGTAAAAGGTATTACATGTAAAAAAAACTAGCCACAAATAATTTTCAAATTCAATTTTCCCGAAAAGTAGAATTTGCAAAATAACGCATTCATTTATTACTATAACACGGTTAAATTTGCGAAAAGTTCCTAAAATATCTTAACTGCTTCTTAACGATCGTCTCATCAAAGTGGAGCACCTCTTTGTTCAATTTCCCTTCCGTCCCACGGGAATTCCCCATACTCAGCCACGCCCACCTCTCATTTTAGCCGTAACATCTCTGGATAGCAATAACCCTGGACGGCATCAGGACCATTTTATGTAGATGTTCCACTTAAAATTACCAGCTTGAGGAGGGCGCGGGCATCGAGACGAAGAGTTGTGTGGGAAGTCAAACGCCCCCGACCATTTTTCATAATGCATTCGAGTCCCCATCCGATACCACTCAGCTAATTTCCTGGAAGAAAATCAGGAGGCCCAAAAAAAAGCAAGAAATCTACATTTAAATACTAGCCCGCAAGCCTCCTTAATAAACGTGTTAGGAAACCGGCTGTTTACACATAAAAAGGAAATTCTCTTACTAAATTACGCCAAGCATTTATTGAGGTACTTTATCATGCGAGGGAAAAACTAATTCCTATAGCTATCCGTTCGGCAAAATATTTCTCTTGATCTATTGTTTCTGTCCGACCTGGAAATTTAGTGGGGTGCTAATATGATGTTCTCCGTCTCGCTCTTATCCTAAGATATCCGTTACTCAAGCAATCTAAGCCTAGCGCGCAGACTCCGAATCCCTTGCGATTCCCAGCCTAATTGGAAATGGAGAAGGACAGGGTGAAATGAGGGCAAAGAAATGAGCGAATGATACACCTCTTAGCATCCTAATCCACTATTATATGGTTTGTTTTTTAGCGTTTTAATTTTATTATTTAATGCATTTATCGTGTTTGTATTTATTTGTGTGTTTATATTGGTCGTTTTTCAGTGTTTCAATGCACGTTATTATGTTTATTTATTTTAAACATAGTAACTTGCACAGCAACACTGCAAAACGACCAATATAACCATAAATAAATACATGCACGAGAAAACTATAAAATAATAAAATCAAAACGATAGTAACGAAACCATAAAATAATGAATTAGGACGCAATACTTCCAACCATAATTCACTCTCTCTTTCTCCCCAAGAGAAAACATCACAGTGATTTGATTAAGTGTTTCACGAGAATCGCCCACGTCTTAGCTACGGAACGACATTACGCGGGTATTTTGAGGGTGGAGTCGCGATTAATGCCGGATGGTCGCCCAAAATTCGAACAGGGCGATAATGATAGTCGACCTATTGTTGATCAACGAGACAGGTGCTTTCCTGGACGAGGCTCCACCCATCGCGAGGCCTCAGAAAATAAAGCAGTATAATGACACACGCCCGAAGTTAACGTCTTAATTAAAAGTCGTTACCATCGAATGAGCGACCAAATGAGACGAGAAACGACGGTAACAAAAGAAAAAAAAATACTTTGTATTCAAGCTGAAGACATATTTTTAAAAGGCGGGACTCAAAAACACTACACTAAGTTTTCGACGACTAATGACAGTGACGTCCATTGAAAATTCAACCGTTTCTACATGAAATTGCATCCTACGCACATGCTTTCAGAGACGTAGGGCAGGATACTTACCCACTGACGGGCGTGAGATTGAATGCATGGTCTTCCTCTATTCAAAGGTTCGTGGAATAAAACTCAACTGAATTAAACAATCGAAAAACACAAACAATAATCTTAATCAAGAATATTCTGAAGCATTTTTCATGCTTATTTTGCAGCACAAATATTAATGACTCATAATATTTGCAATGAAATCGTATTTTCGTGAATAAGTAATATAATAGTGCTATAAAAACTATTTTTCTGGATGCTCTTACGTTTTTGGAAAGAGACCTGCGGGTTTGAATGATAAAATAATCAGATTTACTAATTTACCCGCTAGAATAATGACTTAATGTTGAAAGGTACTCACGCATAGTCCTAAGAAGTCGCCGCAATCCATGCCAACGATTCTACCAAGTTCACATTTTTCTTCGCATTCCTTTCCTGGCTCTTGAGACCTGACGCTCGAGGTGTATGCTGGAAATGAAATTCAAGGTTATATCAGAAACATGTAGGAGTTCACAAAAGCATACGGTGAGAAGAGCCAGTAAGAATGAGGACCACATGACTATGACCAAGACAAATGCATGTAGGAGCTAAAACAAAGGGAAAAAAGCAGTGGATAGTGGATTCGTCACTCCAATGCCATTTATATAATTCTTCATTCTTCTGGGAGTCTATCTAACTCTTTCAATCTCCTCCGCATGCAGAAATGCATTTTGTGTACTGCAACCACCGGGAAGTTAAAGTTTAATTTACAGATGTCAAGGAATCAAATACAAGTGGAATAAGGATTTAGTCATGTTATTTCACTTTAGTCATGTTATATGCAACGCTAATTCTATTCGAAGCGTAAAATATAATGAAAACAATTTCATTTATTCTTAGTAAAATAACGATGTCAAATCCAAGGTGTTCGAGATGTGGATATGTCTGCATCCCTTATAATATCGATTTGACCCTCTGAAACTGAAGTCGTTTATGCCTTAACTTTAAATTGCCCTTTCATTTTATCCAACCGTAAGGTGTTGAATTTTTACATTAATTCTCTTTTTTTCTTTGCAGGTAAGCAGAAAAAAATGAATACTTCGCAAAAATCCGAGACATTAGAACCATTCTGTAAGTACTGGAAACTAATAAATTTAATTACAGTAACAGATAATAACTTGCCACGAGTGATACTCCTGTATTGGAAACCAATTATTGTCTAAAGTAGATAATACATGATAAGCAATGATGGGTTTACTTCGGTGCTCCTTCATCTAAGAATTTCTCCCACACGTATTTACATATTACGCCGTACTCAGCTTTCCTTCGTGAATTAGTCGTATGCGTAATTTAATCACTTTACTAAGAGACTGAGTAACGCCTTATTTCTGGAAGTTAAATAATAACAACAGATAAACGACCGTAAAATATCTAGAAACTGATAAATCAACCCTCGCAGAAATAACTTACAACTACCAATAATTTAAAACATTCATCTCAACCACTGTTACATTAAATTCGCATAAATGTTCACTGCAATAGTAACTTTTTTATGTATAGTGATTCTTGAAATTACTTCACCTACATACACGTTTATCGAAAAGATTATTTGAGTTTAATACCCGACCTGCTTTATCCGGATAACAAACTCTCCAAAATATTCTCACGATTGTTGGGCGCAAAGAAGCGAGACCGCAAATGCAATCAGCGGTTTGGGCCCTCGCTTTCCCTCCCCCCTCCCCCTAACGGAGGTGCATCACACCTCATTCCCTACCCACGACCGATTTCCAACCTCACCTTTAAAAAAAGAAGAAATGAAATTTTTTTTAAAAATTAATAATAAAACAGAAACGAAAATGCGGACGGGAATGGAGGTGGTAGACAAGGGATGTTTGTGAGTGTGTGTGTGTGTGAGCGGGAGACGATCGAAGCGCCGCGTTTGGGGTGTCATCATTACTATAATGACTCCGGGGTAAATATATTCCCCCTGAGGAGTCTTCGCGCGCCTTCCTTTCTTTTTTCGCCACCCCGCGCCGCCACCTCTGCGCTATGTGCTCCTTCACACACTCATCCAACCCACATGCATGCAATCCTCCGTGTTGTTCTCTCTCCCAACAATCTTCAGCCCTTTCCTATGTTATCCTTTCCACTCCCTTCTTCCTTGTGCCCCCTCCAAACACATCCACACACTTTCCCGCACCGCCGAGCCCACAGGGTATGTAAGGGATGCAGGTGCGGCATATTAAGAGTCATCTGAGGTAGTGCAGGCGGGAATGAACTCATGAAGGGGAACGTCGACATGTTTTTTTTTATCAGACCACCGCTACGTTCTACCATATCCCCGCCTATCTTTCCCCCACGAGGTCTAAATGAAGCCACAAATGGAACCGATAATTAATAATACCTAGGTACCCCCCAAGTGCCGTGCTTGATATACAATAGGGTGGTTTCCTATTATTTTTTTATTGCCTAAATCGAAAGATTATTACTCCTGGAGTACGTATTTCACGCTTTTAGATTTTTAAATGACGATATCTATTTTTCGCGATTAAATGAAAAGTGAAAATTTTCAAGCGCGCGAAAACGCGACGCTTAAGTATGAATGTCGGGAAGTCTCTCCGCGTGACGTATTTCTGGTTCCCCCTCCCGCCCTGCGAGGTGACCTTGAGGCGAGGCTTAGCGCTGATACGACGCAGGCTGCTAGCGGCTAGCCTAGTACCCTGCTGGCTGGTAGCGCTTGGCTTAAATAAGGATTATTAATAACTTATCAAACGAGGAAAACTTTCCGACCTTAGCCAGTTTTAATACGTAAGTGATTGTTAAGACATGTTTCCCTGAGCTCTGCGCCTCATGCATGCATTGGTAACCTCAGACGACGTATAACTCCTATCTTCTCGTATAGAAACTAGGTCCCTGTGACGTCACGTGGAGTGGCATCGCATGGGCGCCAATCTGGCCCTTTTCAAATGAGGATAAAAATGGACCATTGCCATTCGTCTAACCCGGTATTTCTAAAACAAAATAATTTGTATATTATGAATACACTAATGGTGGGTAACGAATCGCAATCAATGCCTTTCGTTTTCTTTGATGAAGGAAACCACCCTATTTTAGCCACAATTTTAGAATGATAACAGACTCCTCCATTAATAATCGTTAGAGCACGATTCAGCAAGCTATCCAGGAAATTTTAATCGCGATACTGGCTTTCATCCAAGCAATGCTTGGACACCTGTAATCAGTGGCGTAACTAGGAATAAGCCTTGGGGAGGGATGGGATGGCAACTCCTCCCCCCCAGGCAAAATCTGGTAAAATATTTGAATAATGACATGCCTGGAAATACATGTTACGCCATTTTGGCTCTAAAAATTTTACTTCAAGCAGATGTAGTTATTCTATGTCAACACTACAATAGTTTTTAATATTTTTTTTATTTCTCTGAGGCTTTGGGGGGGTATCTATACCCTCATCCCCCCCCTCCCATACTTACGCTACTTCCAGTAACCAATTGCATAAAAAACACAAGGAAAGTACAGAAATATTATCAAAGGAACATCAGCCAATCAGAAGACACCTGAGCTTTATTGTTTTACTCGTCAATCGGTCAATTCAGTTCAATGTGAAATCCTACATGCAGACAGTAACACGCCTAGAGAATGGAAGATAAGTCGTTTTCCGAAACGTCGGCCAAAATCGACTGAATTAACCTGGTGTATAGCTCGTGTGAATACCTGAACATTATTAACCAGGAAAATTCAAATCGGTTATTGATCTAGAAAAAGTTTAAGCCTGTAGCCAGGGCCTTTCTGCCGCATATGTCAGCACTATCTACCAGGGGCACAGCTAGGAATTAAGTTTTAGACACAACTAATACTGGGCGGTCTGGGGGTGTATGTAATACCCACCAGGGTAAGCGGGAGGTCCGGGGGCTCCCCCTCCCCCAGAAAATCTTTAAGATAAATGGTTCAAAATGGTGTGTTTTACAGATGTGAGGATAGTTTGATGTTTTGTTTGTGAGTCATCCGTTCCCCTAATATTAGTTACGAAATTTGTCACATAAAAATATTTTTATTAAAAAAATTCTCTCAGCTCTAGGGGGTTTTTATCCGTCCTCGCTGCGCCACTGCTATCTACCAAGATCTCCAATGTCCTCACGGGATACAACGTAGATACGATACATAAGCCAATTAGTAAACTGAGGGACAAACTAGTGAAGGCAAAAGACACCGTAGGCTTAATGACTACAAGCGTCTACCAGATATCCGGCGAATGTGCCCAAATCTACGTGGGAGAGACTGATAGAACGATTTTCATAAGGTTTAAGGGGCATCGGAAGCATTTTAGATTTGGACAGCCCGATAAGTCTACAGTGGCTTTATACAGCATCAATAGGGACCACAAGATAAAATGGAATAACGTCAAAATTAACTTACCGTTCTGGGACAGGCTTCGTATGGAGGCATTTGAGATCAGGCTTAATAAAACTATTGTAATAGAGACTGGGGAAATAAACTTAGTAATGCGTGGAATTCCATTTTTCAAGAAAATTAAAAAATGATAAGGCTTTTCTCCTTTTTCTCCACTCCTTTTTATCCGAATTAACTAGATTTTTCCGCCCGATAAGGAATAGCTTGATTATTGTACTGTTTATAGTTACGTATCAACGTTTTTTGTTCTGTCAAAATTATTCGTATATCCTGATGACGATAGACGAGTCGTCAAGTGAAAATTTTGTGATTCACAACGAATTAAACCAGCGGAAATCCCGAGATGACTTCGCGCAAAAATTCGCCGGAAAAAATTTACTTCATATTTTAATACACATTCAGGTTTTAAGTAAAGACATAGCAAGAGGTAGGGTGGTCTGAAGAATGTTTGAGAGTTACAGTATCAAGTACCCCCTCTAAATGAAGCACATATTGCATTGAAAAGCATATCTCCTCCGTGTAAACTCCCAAAAATTTCTGGCTGCGGTTTTGATTGTAAGCATAGGCACGTAACTTCCTCAATCCTGGCGTATCGTATATAATAAATTGGCGTTTAAATTTTTTCCCACTTGGCTGAGTGAAATATCGCTATTGCCTCTAGTTCAGGGCTTCCTGGCAGATGACAGCATCATACAAATGTGTGACTCACAGAAATTTCTAATGTTTTGTGTCAACATCTAATTAATCAGAAAACATAAAATTCAGACCAAAACCCGGTAAATACGGTAAACGGGACTGAGAAGGTTAAGATCATTTGTGCCGTATATGCGTTAATAGGGCAATGTGTTGCCTCTGGCAGCAAAACGTTTTCATAGGGAGTCATGAGAAGCTTTCCCTTGGCCATTAACGACACAAGTCTCTTGAGTCTGTCGCGCAAGCGTACCAAATTGAATAACAGAGATCGATTGTAAATTTTATTTCTAGTAAAATTATATGCTGAAGAAGAAGGGAAAGAATTTTGAGATTTTTTCAAATGAAAGATATTTCTCATAAAATCGAAAGATATAAGCGTGATGGGAGTGGAATTTTTCCATATGGAAATGAAAACTTGCATTTTTCCACAATTATAAAACGTATTCCTTACGAGTTTACATTAAAATCATTGCTTTAAAAAGTTATTCATTACAAATCATTAACATAAAAATGATAATCATAGGTAAAAATATTTTCATTGGCTAACATTTTTCTATTTCCATAAAGAGATGGGGTTTCAATCTTGGTCACGTCTTGTGGTTACCGCTCAGTCAACTTAAGCGCTCTTAAATAAATTTACTGAGAGGTAGCGAATCGTTTCGATCCCAATTCCCTCGAAGACTCCAATGTTTAGAACAATCCGATACTTTTCCCTTCCCATTCACGAAGTGCATGCTAAAGTCAAGGCTGTCAATGCGCCATTATTTCCGTCGCGCCGCCCGTTTTTCCGCACGGAGAAACATTTCACATCGCCTTCTCTGAGGGGAACTAATGGCAACCGGGATAAACACTCACTCTCACACACACATACAGAATGAGAGTGAGAGAGAAAATCGCCCTTTTCATCACCACCATTCCAGCCTTTCTCTCGATCCGACCCGCGCTTTCTCCACCGAATGAGACCCTCTCCGCACTTCTCAACCCTCCCGACACCTTCTATCACCCCCTCGTCACAAAAAAACACCACCCTCTCGACACCCGCGCGCCACTCTTTATTCATCACGGCTTTGAGACGTACTAACTAACCCAATGTTGGACGAAATGGGGTGAGGAAGGTTTCGGGTCCTATGCTCGTCATTCTGAAGTTTACCGTGGAGCGGCGGGACTTTCGACGTTTAAAATCCTCCTCGTTCAACCCTTTCGAGACTGATATTCTTCCCGTGCGAGGGATATATTCAGAGCCAGAACTAGTATTTACGTAAAATGCACTTTAAACGGTCAGTTGTCAATGTTTACATTACAATTATTACAAAAAAATGTATTATTTGCATCTCAATAATATAACAATGATAGTTTTCCAAGCAATATCGACCTTTTCACCAAATAAAACTATTATTTAGGCCTATATAATGGCACTTATGAAATCATAGCGGGTGCATTTTAACCGACTTAATTAATAATAAGTGTAGATCCCATAGCTCCATTTCTTCATTGTTGCGAATAATGTCCATGAAATAAAGTCAAATGCGCTTTTACAAACGATCATTTTTATGCATATACAGTTTCATTAAACTCAAATTAATCGTCAAATAATCTATATATTTTCATTGAATAAGTCATTTCAGTTACAACATGTGACTATCTGCTATGACTATTATGACTTTCTATGACATGCCCTCAAAAATTATTAAGAGCTTTCTTCGAGGTTAATATCACGAAATATTCTACCTCATGAGCTGTAAGAAGATATGGATAGTTGGCTTATCAGTCGCCAATGATTTTCCCAATTAAAATTCGTCTCTTTTTCTTTTGCATTAGTGGTACCATTTTATTTGCTTTTTTAATAACAATAAGTAGGAAATTAGTCGCAGAGAATTAGTGATTTTCAACAGCTCTGTAATTTAATCACGCCAATCATAACTGCTTAATGCAGGGTAAAATAAGAATATGACTTCGGGATCGGGGGTTTATCTCGTGAAAATTATCTAGAGGAACATGCATAGATTCCGTTAGTATTTAAAGCTTTTAACTCAGCCCATCCTCAAAGTTCTCCCCCGTTTTCCATTCGCATGGCCTTCCGCATTCACCGCCTATTCCACCCGCAAAGTCGACCGTAATACTCCTATAAAACCCCACCGTTTGCCGACCCGGGTCGGTTACGGCGAAAATGATACCGACTTGTGCACCCCGACTCAATTTACCCCTTTCCCTACCCTCCCCCACCCTTTCTCCTTGCAATGAAACCCTTCACATTAAAACCGTCACCTCGACATTTTTATCTCTCAAGTGCCGACGGGAGTGTTTAAAAATAATTGCACGACAGCAAGGGTTTCCTTGAGTTTATTCACTTCCACTCTCTTCAAAAGTTTTCGAAATAGTATTTTTTAAGTCATGGTGAATATTTATATGAATGAGGGAGGAATTAATGCGAGGATTGATGGGATCGCATTGAAACGAGAAAAGTACGAGGGAGGGAAAAAATAAAAATGAGTTGACGTTGTATTCATTCGAGTCCCGCAAACCGTTGAAATTGCGCCTTTGATTACGTGCAGCGCGTCTGCCGCCGAGTCGGATTATGCCGCGTCCCCAGTCATCTAGGTGCATCGCGTCGAATCGGTGCAATGTGTTTCAGAAATGGCAAGAGTCATGCCTCATGCCAATCCATTCGAGGTTGGCCCACAGATTCCGAAAAGTGGGAGAGTACACTATAAAAATGCAAGACTCCCGAGTAGGAGGAGCCCTTTCTTTCAAACGAAGTAACCTACGCTAGTATAGCAAGACTGTTTATTTACGCATTAGATGATGAACTCAAAAAATATTATATCAGATAACTTCTTGCCCATATTTTTTCCAAAATAAAGGAATCATTCCTTGGCATAATTTCTACCAGCCCAATTTCATCCGTGTTCCCGTAGGTTTCGTTCCGATAACTAGCGATTCGAGTATGAGGATGCTAGATTGATTTTCAATTGTTTGTAGAAAACGTATTGCCAATACCTCTACAAACGAAAACTGCTTTTTTTTTATAATATTTGGGTTTTTTTCCCGGCGAACAATTGCACTAAATTTTTCTCGGGTTTCGCACCGGGTCAGGTTCTCCATATCCAATTGCTTCCAATCGAATTTTAGAGATCCAGGATTCCTGGATCCCTGATGACGATGGGCGAGTTGTTCATCGAAACGTTGGAAGGAGATATGGAGGACCTGACCCGGTGCGAAACCCGATAAAACTTTACTGTTATTCTTGTATATTCAGCCTTTTTTGACATCTCATTATGTACTCTGGATTCTTTAGGAAATTAAATAATTAATTTAAGAATATCCGGACTAGCCATGGTGATATCAACGGAGTCATCCGCTTAACTGGCTAAAGCACTAGACCGAAAATCCGGGGGATCCGGGTTCAAATCCTGGTCAAGATGAATGATTTTTCTCTGTGGATTTTTCGCATAAATAATTAAGGTTGGACAAAAATGTTAATTATAATTGTAAGAACAGTTTAATCTCAAAATGGGTGAGATTGCGCAATCGTATTGCTGGTACTCGCTCAAATCTCTCGTTTAATTAATCTCTTAAGATTAATTGTTTCAGACAATTATAATCGCACATTTTCATCCAATATTAGTTATATAATATGCTTAAAAATCCAGAGCATCAAATAATATGTCGAAAGGGCTGGAAACACAAGAAAAACCGCTTCATGGTAACTGCAAGGTTCATCCAAAACAAATGCTCAATTACTAGAGTTGCGATCCCATACTCATTAACAAATTTAACTTAACTAAACTTAACTAACAAACATACTTATCAGCTTAAAAAGTATGGAGAATTTGAGTTTTCCCGGCGTATAATCCGCAGGAATAGTTCTCATTGGCTCGACATTCAACTCCTGAAGACGATGGCGGACTCAGTCATCGAAACGTTGGGGCATGTGACTCAAATCTACACCCGGTGGGAAACCCGAGAACTATTCCTGCAATGCTTAAAATTTTCTCCCCTACCACCTCCTGAAGCATTACAGGTACCTCCCGAAATACCCTGTATATTCTCAAATTGTTGGAAGAATATAATAAGATACCATTTTCTTAGATATTACCGAGCCGTGTCAAATTTTAATGCCTCCAATAACGCATTGGAACAGTGTAGTAAACAATAAATGCCCCAGTGAAGGCAGATAATGTAAATGCCATAACCAATCACGGCTTCCGTTAAAAATCGTATATAACACCCTCACTCTCGAAGCCTTTTCATAAACGAGAATACAAACACGAACTCTAAGAAAACGCTGCCAGCTCTTTTAAAAGAATGTAAACGGATTTCACGTTAATGGACACTCATCCACTTTCTAACCAAACCGCCGGACATCAAAAAAAAACTTTCCCGAAAAATCGCTACATTCCTTCCGACAAGACTTCCCGCTTCCACAGCACCGAAATTCTTTTCAAGCCGCGCTAACTCGGGATAATTAGACGTTAAGTCTCGCACTAAAAGTCCAATAATATCTCCGTTCCGAGCACCAGATTGCGAGGAAAGAATCCCTTTTAAACTCTTCCCCCCCTCCACATAGTCCCATCTTCCATATATACACACACTTTACGCTCCTCGGGCAAAGCAAAAAAAAGAAACAAGTCGAGGTACACAAAAAAAATAAAACAAAAGAAAGCAGAATACCCCAACTCCCCATTACGTGGAAGAGAACCTGTCTCACCGTCTGAAAATCTCTCCTTTTTCGCTTACCTCAAGGGCCAACGAGAGACTTCATATATATATGCTCCCTTTACGGTACAGCGGAATGGCCATTCCTATTACCTTTCCACCACGGCAGTACCCATGACAGAACCCTTCCTACTTCCTCTCCACAGTCTCACCTAATACTCCATTCTCCCTACTCTTCTTCATCCCTCTCTTTTGCGCCCGTAACCTTTTAGCCTCCCCCATTTTCCCTCCCCACCGCCACGTTTCCTTCCATCCTTAAAAAAAAACCTTCCCGGCATGCCCTCCTTGCCACACTCCCTCTCTCTCCCTTCTCAGCCGCTTTGGGGCAAGCCAATTTCCGAGCCGCCATATCCTCCCTCCCACACGCATACAGAGAGTTAAGTTCCCCCATCTTTTCCACATGCAAAATCGCACACAGGCGCCATCCAGCGGCGGGAGCCAGGAATTTCATCTCGGGCCCACCCTCCCCGCCAACACTCCGAAAACACAACACACACCTCCCTTACATTCCACATCAGACCACCTTCCCCGCCGCCCCCGCCGCTCCGAACCCATCTAACTGCTCAAGATGGGCCATCTGTGGCTGAATGCGGAGGAAATGTCCTATTTAACGCACCCTGGAAAGTTCATTAACTTGCAGATATTATGTAAAGGCCTTTCGCCATTCAACGCGGGTGGAGGGGGAGGGTGGGAAGGAAGACCCCATACTGCTTGAAATCACCTTCATCTACTGCCATCATATTAATCCCCTAAGTCTCTCTCTCTCTTACCCTTCCTCCATTCCCACTTATCTTCTTCGTTCCCCCACTACTTTTAACATCCCATTCCCCCATTCCACTTCCCCATCTCCTCCTCCATACACATCTTTCCCATTTCCTGTCGTCCCAACTGTTCCATTGTGTTCCATCTAGCTTCGCTCTTGTCTCAATCAACGAACCTCTATGCCAATTATTTATTTTTAATTTATTTACATATATAATCGTATCATTGCTCACGTACATTAACGGCGTTTATATAACATTATTCATGTTTCTAAATGAATAATTATACATATTACTTCATTCATTCACACGGCGCCTTAAGCGCAAACATAAAAATAAATTCAGAGGTAAGGAAAGAAATGGATAGGAACATATAATGGAAAAAGGTCGAGGACGACGGTGCTATGGTCGATGGAAAAAAGCCAGAAATCAGAGGGTAAAAATGCGGCTTGTTTTTCCATTATGTTCCTATCCCTTTCTTTCCTTACCTCTGAATTTGTTTGTATAATTATACGTATTGCTATACAACATTATTTTATCATTATTTATTCTTTAATTTATTTACATATAACATCGTATCATTGTTCACGTGCATTAGTGGCGTTCATGTAACATGAATCATGTTTCTAAATAAATAATTATACATATTGTTATACAATATTATTATACATAGATGTAGTATTACAATATCAGTGTACGTAAATACATAATTATACATACATAGACACGTTTGAAAGTGACTCATACCATCATCATAAATAAAACCTCTTCTCGCCCAATGGTGGGCAACTAAGACAGTTAGATAGATAGAATAATATAATCAAATAACTAAAAATATGGAGCTTCTATCCATCCATCTTTTTAAGCTTTAAGGAAGGTCCATCTTTTTTTTCACTACCTCACAAAGTGTAGTAAGATCGACAAGAGTTAGAGGGTGATTTTATATTGGACGGAATACTAAATGACTTCAATCGACTACATCTCGCCTCCCTCAGGCACTTTTATATAAATACGTTGATGAGGTTCTATTATATCCGCGCTCTGAATTTTTTCAAGACGATAGCATAACGATGGCTAAGTTCTAACAACACGTATCTTATATTCGGGCGGTTTGAGGCAGGTATCTTAAACATAGTATAATTACATTAAAAAATTAAAATACAAGCAAAAACAACTCTTTGTTTGCAAATTAATGCTTCTTTTTCAGTCTTATGAACTTTTGATTTTTAATTTCAGTGTGCAAGAAAAAAAATCAATCTTTTTATGTTCTCCTGAAAAGTTGCTATTTTTTAGATACGTGTTGTTAGAACTTAGCCATCGATATGTATTATACTATCAAATAATAGCGAAAAAATACTACTAGTACGGGATTATTACTAAAATACTGCTCGCCTATTAAAAATAGACTACCTATAGCCAATAATTTTTTTTATACATTCAGACGTGCGATAAAGTCTTCTATAAGTCTCCCCATGAGATAAAATGAAAAATCCACATTTCTTCACCATTTTCGTAATATCCAGGTTGATAATTTTATCCCATTTCAGTTGAAAACGATAATCGAAACAATTTACAAGCCTGTCTCACTCGGATTTAATTTTTACCAGAGCGACGAAAGGATAGGAATGTGAATTTAGCCCGACACGAGAAATTACCAACGCTCCTTTTTTTGACATACTTATGGAGGGGTCGTATACTCGGTCTCACCAACACCTATAAAACTTGTTGATTTGGCCGGCAGATAACATTACCTTCCGGAGTTTGATTAAACATCGTTATCGTGGAAGCCTTTCCTTGCCGGCGGCTGACAATATTATATTTGCACAACCGCGCCATAATGCGAGATGTAACTAGCCGGGACCCGTCGCGGTGATAAAATTTTGGGGACGACTACTGCCTTTCCCTGCTGATGGAAGCGGAGATTTCAAACGTTCCAATTAGTCTTTATTGGTCCTCGCGTTTAATTGCAGCCTCCAGCCACCGCGCAGCTAGGAAAACGCCTTTGGGGATTAATATCATTGACGTCATCAATTTATACATGCACTCACACCCCAAAACCGCCCTAAAACATGGACGCATTCATCTCGCATTGCCGTGCGATCCCGAAATTCGCATAATTTACGACAGATTATCGCATTAATTGAGCTGCATCGGCACGCACACGAGCCCATGGCGGAGCAAAACAGGGTTTAATGAATCCAGCACGTGCAGATTACCTACAATGAAGTGGAGGGGTGGGGGCATATTGGGTTTGGGGGGAAAGAGGGGTTGGGTATCGGACCTTATTCCCATCATTAGCAGTGGACAGAGCGGACCCAATTGCATGATAACGACAGTGCGGAGCTTATCGTATGTTTAACGTTCTTCCAATAGTATTTTTTAAGATGTGCAATTGGTATTCAGTTGGTGGTTAGATTACCGTCGTATTGATCCAATTTTCACCGTTAACACTGAGAGTTCCCTTCGTACATTACGATTAATACAGGCACGTTTTCGCTGTAGCATTAGCGGCATAAAATTACTTCACTCCACGGCAATTTACATCTCTTATATAACGCGCTTGTCCCTTTCCAAACTGTTCAATGGTTACACGAAAATAGTTTCTGTACCGTCAGCAATTTTCAAGGTGTTCCTCATATGACTCAGGAACGGTGTAGAAAACTGCAACCAATATTGGCCATGCACGAAAAAGGATGGATAGTCATGAAGGGTTGTACAGTCGGGATTATCGCGATACATTGTTTTAAATAAAATACCAGAAACATTCCGATAAGAAACGTGATTATTGACAGAAATCGGCTCAGATACAAGGGCCGTTTCTCGTTCAACCTCCGACGGCAAAAACACCATACAAGCGACAGGCGAGTACTACGTGGATAAGGCAACTGCACGTCCTCCGCACCGCACACTTAAGTCATTTCTACCGTGAGTTGTAAGTTTAAGGTTAGTAGCAATCTCATTAACTACACTGCCTCAGTTGATTCTCCCGCTAAGGCCCAGCGCACACGGTGTGACTGTTTTACAACTACCGTTGCAAACCAGTTGCGCGCGCAACTGTTTTGTGATCTCGACAATGTATTTGAGTGGGGAGGCGCACACGACGCGACTGGTTTTTGACTATCTCAAAACAGCGCGAAACTAGTCACATGCAACCGTGGGCCCGCGGTTGCAGTTGCGTTGCAGACTTCAGTTGCACGAGACCACGTGGTGTTTTGGTGATATTTTGACGGCCGTATAGTTCCGATCTCAAAATGAATGATCAAGAACTCAACATGAAGCTCGTTGGAGCAGTAGAGAAGCATGAAGTCCTGGACAAGTACAAACTATTTAACGTCTTTGGTATTGATAATAGTTCACAGTGTCTTCTTCGCCTGACTCAGTGATAGTAAGCGCTGACGGCCAAGGCAAGGGCTAAAAAACAACACGTACCGCACTACGTAAACACTTCACTGATTGCACAATGGACAAAACTGATTCACAACCAGCCCTTTGTCATTACACCCGTGTGCGGACAGAAGTTTTGTTTCAGTTGCAAACTGGTTGCAGAAGCAACTGATTCCCAACTGTGGTCTCAAAATAGTCGCTCCGTGTGCGCTGGGCCTAAGTGTGCACTGCGGAGCGGAAGCAAGAAAACTCGTCGAATGGCTTCAATATTGACACGTCTTGAACTTTTTGCCGATAAAAGAGAATTTTTAAATCCCCTGCCGGTAGAGTGTGAAACATTCCCATTCAAAACAAAAGAAGAGGCATGCTGACTTCTAGAGGTGCTCTGATCCATGACAACGACCATCAATACAGCGCTGATGCAGCCCAACTGCTCCTTGAGCAATTTCAATGGGACATTTTCGATCACCTGCCATGCAATGCCAACCTATTGCCGCGTGACTTCCATTTTTACTCTGAAATAAAGATGTGGCTTGTACCGAAGCGTTTTCAAACGGGCAATGAGCGATGTGAATAAAAACCTTCTATACAAAGTGAATGAAAAGAGAGTTAATAATAATATCCTGGAATATAGGGGCGGTCTGGCCAGGTCGGCTGGTCGACGTTCACCGAGAACACCGAGTTTAGGGGGCGCCCACAACGATCGTGTCTATCATGAAGAGTATATGAAAGATATAATAAAAAAGAGTTACATTACTTGACCTTTTTATAACTACGGAAAACTAAATTTTCATTAGATGCTTTATTTACCACAAGCTCAGTGTAAATAGATTGCATCAAAATAAATAAAATTAAGGTGTCAGAAGATAAAGCTTTTTGGAAAGGGTTATTCAAAAAGGCTATTTTAGGGGTTATTTTTTAGATTTCAATGCAGTTTGAAGGAATAGATTCACTGCATAGATAGTAGCAAGGACGGATCCAGGATTTTTTCTTGGGGGGAGGGGTGGCAAAAGGGTCTGACAGGCAAACGGACTTTTCATGTTTGGCATTAAAAACTACACTCAAAAATGACTTTCCGAGGTATACTCTTTATTTTAATGTAAAATTATTAATATGAACGTATAAATAAGTTACATATATGATAATGACCGTTACGTTTCCTACTGATGATAACAGCACCGTATTAAAAATCTTGTCCATAATTTCAGCATCTGGGGGGCACGTGCTCCCCCCTAAATCTGCCCACTGATAACAGAACAAAAATATATCGTCAAATTTTATAATCTGCGAAATTCTCACTTTTCATGGAATTTTTCTAAGAAAATGTCTATTTTTTTATCAGTTTTTATATAGTTTTTAAGAGCCAGAATACTGTTAATATCCATCTCCGGGCATCAAATTTCCAAATATTTTCCAGAGGAGAGGCCTCTTAATCCCCGGTAAGGAGGGCCCCATCATATGCCCCAGATGAGGGCCCAGACTCTCCAGACCACCTCTGATGGAATACGAGTATAAGGTATTAAATACTTTTTACTCATGAAATTGAGGAAAGAGCACTACTGAGAAGAATATGAACGGGAAAGGGTTGAAAAATGAGCTCGGTGCGAGGTTAACCTGAGTGATTAACGCAACGATTCCCATTTAAGCGCAAAAAGTATGGAAGGAATTTTTCGTGGGGGAGAAAGATATATGAGAGACGAAAAGGTGGGGGAGAAAGACTTTAAATATATTCCGCGGTGAATCTTGAGGGCAGAGAGAGGGAGTAGTGAAGAAAACAGGGGTCTGAGAAAAATAATGAGAAATTTTCGAGACCACGGGGGACAAATTAAAATAGAAATTAAGGCGAAGAAAATATTCGTTAGGGTTTGAAGAAGAGGGTGTATCGTGAAGGGGAATGGAGCTCGGCATTGTCTATCCCTCTTGGTAACCACCGATACCCACGGTCTTCACTCAACCCTCCTGCAATCCCCTTAAATATTCCACCCCTTCCTTCAAAGACGGCAGAAAAAGGGCTTCACTTCAGGAGGGTGTCAAGAATGGGTTGGTGTTTATGAGGGGAGAGATGATTAAAAAAAAAAAGAACCCTCGAAAAGGGGTTTGTCTCTCGTGCAACTTAAGCATTCGTTTATTAAGACACCGCTCATTCTTCAGCGATCCTTCTCACCTCACCATGATATCAAGAGCGAACCTGCACCATCAGCAATCCGAAGATGGATTTTACGCAGCTCTTCACCAATTTCTGTTATCGGATTATCTTCACAAACACATAATTCTTCAATTTTACATCCGACGTCTACTACTCTATGCAACTCATCCGAGGTCCTCCTCTGCCATTCTTCCCTCCTCTGCCATTCTTCCCATACAGCTATTCTGCAACGTTTACTTTCATTAGACCAGCGTGTCTCATGACATGGCCTACTAAGTTAAACACGTCGTCTTCCCAGATATTTCAAGCAGGGGCGGTTTGGCCACGTCGCGTCGGCTCGTCGGCAATCGCCGAGGGCCCCGGCCTTAGGGCAGGGATGGCAATAGAGACTAAACGAAAGTCAAAAACAGTAAAATTTCAATAGTTTCGTTCCTGGGAGAGAAATGTGGAAACAAAATGGATATAAACCCGGAGATGATAAAATGGAGCTAAACTCAGGGTCGAAACGAAATTGGAGTCAAAACTACTTCGGGTCGAAACTAAAATAAAACTCTGGGACGAAACGAAACGCAGGTAAAGCTTCGCACCGGAAGAACCACGTGATTCACCTTCGAACGGTTTAGTTTCGACCCACACACTGAGTACGAAGAATGGCTGAATGAAGTAGAGGTTCGGCCCACCGCCATTAGATGCCTTGGGCACTCATATTTTTACCACTAACAGGAGAACGGCGAACGCAAACTGGCCATTCGATTTTAAAGCTCAATCTCTTAACCTCTCTACTCGCATGTCAAACGTAATGGGTCGAAACTATTCCCTCTTATCCCCCTCCACTGAACTTCTGGGATCGAAACTTAACTATGAGTAGCGGAGTTTCATTTAATTTAGTTCATCCGCGGAGGCAAAGTTTCGTCCCGGGTCGAAACTAAACTCCTTGGTGATTTTAATTTCGTGTCACGGTTCGAAACGAAACATTTTCATTTGGTTTCACTTGCCATCCCTGGCTTAAGGGGGGTGGGACAATGATCGCATCTATCGTGAAGCGTACATGAAAGGTGTAATAAATAATGATTCAGATTAGTTGAACGTAAGTTTTTTGCAATTATAAAATTTTAAGTTTTCATTAGCTGCATTATTTACAACATAGGTACTAAGTGGTAATATAAAAAATAAAATAAAGGAGGCAGATGATGACAGAAAACCTAATGCTTTTAGAAAGGGTTATTCGAAAATGTTATTCCCGGTTTATTTGACTTCAGTGCAGTTTTAAGAAAAAACATCACTACGTAGACAATAGAAATATAGTAAATTATTAAGTTTTATATGCTGTGAAATTCTCGCTTTTCGTAGTAATTTTTCGCATGAAATTGCTATTTTTAATTAACTTTTATCTAGTTTTTAAGAGCCATAATAGCATCAAAATCTATTTTCAGGCATTGAATTTCCTAAAATTTTCCGTGGGAAGCCCCAGAAACCCACGGTAAGGGGGCCCCTTCACAATACCCAGTCGAGTGCCCCCAATCACCCAAGAGCGCGCCTGATTTCACTGATGAGACTTCTACTCAGGCTAAGCAAATATGTATAGTTTCTCAAGTAATTTTAACGTAAAAAGAGTTAAAAAGGAGGCGTTAGCCAAGCAAGAGCTATTCTGCCTTCAGGAGCCCCTATCATGCGAAAGATACATTCACAGCGCTGAGGCAGTTCAAGCAACATCCCCGACAATGACAACGCGCGCGATACCAGAGCCAATCCTTATACTAGTGTCATCATTATTTATTAACTGAATTTAGTACCATACAGGCCCAGTGGCCGAGGGGGGGTCCGGACCACCCCGCCCCGCCCCCAAAATATAAAAACACAATTATTTTCCTTCATTAATGAAAAAATACTGAGAAATCGTGAATTTACAAAATATTTCTTCAACAAATAAAGTTTTTTTCGATTATGAAAGGGCTAAAATTACTTTAAAACCCTCTATTTTGTGCCCTGTTCTTCAAAAATGTTCCCCCCTGGTTTTGCCCCCCCCCCCCCCCCCCGAACGAAATTCCTAGCCACGCCACTGTACAAAGGCCTCTCTTACAATTAAGTTGATGGACACGCACATACATTCAAGCCCTAGGTCTGAGAAAACCCTCTCAGACGAGATTCGAACCCGCAACCCATGGATGACAGGCGAGGACTTTACCCCACAGCCACCGATACCGGCAAAAATGTTTCCATCCCGGGAAATGAATCCGGGCATCCTGGGTGAAAGACAGATATCCTATCCACCAGACCGCATAGATTGACCCCGACAGGTTTTGAACACGCAACTTTCTGATCTGGAGTCAGACGCGTTACCGTTGTGCATCTGGTCTAAACAAAAAAACCATCCATGCCATGACAAAGGGTGATCACGAATCATCATGAATACTCAAAGGGCACCGAAAAGGATCCCGGGGGAAAAAATATTTTAACGGTCTGACGCGCGAATGGACTCTTAATGCGGGAGTAGAAGACTACTCAGATAAGGCAGCAGTGATCTGTCCCAGATGGCCGTGACAAAAGGCCCTCACAACTCGAGGGGCAATAACGCTCCCGTTCCACGACGCGCTCCGTAAGCCGAGAGATGGACCATTCATCCGATGAGGTGACAACGAGACCTTCCGCACGCTAACACGAAAACAAGAGGCGCATGATAATCTTGCCGACAGGACCCGCTCCGCACACCAACTGCTGTACAGCCGTATGAATGGATGACTTCGCGACGAGGCGGCTTTTCTTTGGGCTCATCTTCGATCATCCTTCAAGAACGAGGATGTAAGATTAAGAATGAAGACGAGGATCTCTCAGTTTCTCTGCATTCATTGTGAGTGGCATGAACGGCTACCATAGCTAATAAAGAGGCAGCACTTCCGTACCGCCAATAGTATTTAGTCGTAGCAGTAGTCTGGGAGCCACTAGAAACTCGCGCGCTAGGCTTAGATTGTATAAGCAATTGAGAATAGATAACTTTAGAAGCTACACGGAGAACGTAATATTAGAGCCTTACCAGTGGCGTAACTGCCAATATGCTCGGGGGATCGAGGCGACCTCCCTCCCCCCAGGCAACGAGGGGTCCGGGTAAATTTTTGAAAAATGACATGCCTGGAAATATATTTCACATCATTTTGGCACTTAAAGTTTAACTTTAATCAGATGCAGTTATTATATGTCAAAATTAGACCCTAGTATTAAATATTTTTTTATTTCTCTGAGACGTTGGGGGGGATCTATCCCCCCATCCTCCCCCATAGTTACGCCACTGAGTCCCACCATATTTCCAGATCCGACAGAAGCGATAAATTAAGAGAGATATTTTGCCGAACGGATACATATGGGAATTCTTTTTTTTTTATCCCGAACCATAAAGTTAATTATAGAAATTCAATAAATTCTATTCGTAATTTTTTTTAACATTTGCTTTTTATGGTGATGGTTTTCCGGGTTTACACCGCGTTGATTCATGTTTTGCGGACGACAGTTTCGGGAGCTGGAACGCGCCCGAAACTGTCGTCCGCAAAACATGAATCAACGCGGTGTAAACCCGGAAAACCATCACCAATCAACTAACCGCGGAAACCTCCGTAATAATTTGCTTTTTATATTTAAACGGCTGGTGTCCTAACACCCCCTGCCACACGCCTTTTGAGTACACTTATTATAACCTTTTTTAGGATGAAAAAGAACCAAAATTTTTGATTCGAGATGAAGGGCTACATATTGTGGGAGAGGAGAAGCAGCAGATAGAGATGTTTAGAAACAAATAGTCTGGATGGAGCGGGAATCAATTGGAGAAGAAATGCTGGAAAGCGTATTGAAGGAAAAGACCTAGAGAAAGCGGTGGAAAGATTACAGGATTAACGGGGGGGCTCCAGTACAATAATCCTTAAGCGGACTGCACACAGAGATTCAATGTGGGAGAGAAGGTAAGCTGAGGTGATTAACAAATGCACCACGCAAAACAACCATTAAATGGTAAATTACTTAATAAGTGAAAAAAGAGCTATTTAAACCCTCTGCTCTCAAGAATTATTCACTCCCTTAACCTTGCTTCACTATTTTCTCATTGTAATCTGATAACTCATGAGCTTTTCTTAGTTGATGAACAATCATTCACGGGGGCTGAATGAATTATGCCTGCCGACCTCGGTGGCGGCGGGGTCGGCAGGATAAAAGTCCTCGCCTGCAAAACAAGAGGTCGCGGGTTCGAGTCCCGCCTGGGTAGGTGGTCATGGTTGTTCTTTCATGTGTAATTGTTGAACTATTGAAAACATCCCTATGTAAAAGGCCATTATAATCTGCTTTGGGTGGTTTGGTAATTTAAAAAATTAATTAATTAAGTTGAACACAGATATTCAATTTGGGAGAGAAGGCAGGCTGAGGTGATTAAAAATATGTACTATGTAGACCAGTCATTAAAGACTAAATTACTTATTATAAGTGATTAAGTGATAAAAGAATTATTTAAACCCTCCTCTATTAAGCATTGCTATTATCCTCAACCTTCCTTCTCTACTTCCTCATAACAATCCGAAAGCTTTTTTTAGTCGGTGCACAATCACTCAAAATCGGCTGAATGAATTATTCTCCATGCGCCCTGTTCATCTTCCGGAACGAGGGTGCTAAGGAGTGTGGATGGGCACGAAGAAAGACGAATCTCATCTTCCTCAAGGACTATGTCGCATTAGGGGTTCCTCTGGGACAGAACAAAAGGCTCTCTCCGCCTCGAAGGTCTCCTTCGCAATGAAGAAACCCGAAAGGCGATCAGATCGACGGAGCGCCTTTCGCCCACCGAGATGAAATCATCACAGAGCGATGCGCGGTTGGGCGGTCCGCTAATCCGCGTGAATTAAAATGACGCTCCTGGACCGATGTTTTCGCCACTAGCGTTGGCGGCATTGTAAATGTATGCACATTTCGACAGACAATCGGTTGGGTCGGTCATTGATAAAACTTTGGTTGAGAGAACCACATCAGTCATTACATGTCCGTATGTCGCACGTGTAGGTACCGATAACAGATGAAGTCACCCTTAATTGTGTTAAGTCTGAATCACTTGATAATGGACCTGGTTGAATCAAAGTTTTGCA
The DNA here is from genome assembly GCF_921293095.1 of Ischnura elegans. Taxonomy (NCBI): domain Eukaryota; kingdom Metazoa; phylum Arthropoda; class Insecta; order Odonata; family Coenagrionidae; genus Ischnura; species Ischnura elegans. Next base: position 83,084,763 of record NC_060252.1, read on the forward strand.
CGTGGGCGAGTATGCGGGTATCAAACGAAAAAGGAATTAAAATTCACTAACTCAGAAAAGAAAAAACAAAGAGACTTTAAAAAAACATCGATGCTAAAAGTAATTTTGCTGAACACTTAATATGCGTAGTAATAATGAAGGACACCTGTTCCTTCCACAAGTTTATTAAAATTTCTATTTTATTACCGGTTTCGGCTATTACCTACACCATAATCAAAATCTCCATTACATCATTATAAAAAAAAAAGATTATGATAATGGTGCAATAGCCGAAACTGGTCATAAAATATAATTTTTTATAAACTTGTGGAAGAAACAAAGTGTCTTTCAATATTAATATGGAGCCCTACCAGCACGTACGTGCTTCAAGTTTCGATTTAAATTAATATGCGACTGCCATAGGAGCGATCTTAAAATTTATATTTTAAAATTATGCAACTACCGCCGTGAGTTGGACTCTTAGAGGGCAGTTGGAAATCTACAAAGTTATTGAAACACAGGACAGCACTCTGATAAACGAATATCTTAGCCCATCCTTTTCCCCTATTCTGGCGTCCGTTTTAAAATTCATCTCTTCCTCCGTTAGATAACTAGGTAACAATAATAAGATAAATGCATCATAATTTACGCCTGAAGATGATGATAACTCATCGAAACCCGGGTCGCGTAATGTAAAAAGTTGTGGAATAAGTAATCATGAAATATCCAAGAAAACTAAAAAAGAAATTAATCATTCCCACGAACTTTTATTAATTATAGGTCAAATCTCTCACTATGGGCACCAACATTTTCGTATTTTCGTATTTTCGAACAGGCTGACGGCTAGTGCCGTGATACCTACCATCACACGCTTATAGGTACGCCCTACGGTATTCATGTTTAGAAGAAGAAATATTTCAATGAAACAACATCATTCTCGTTCCTCAGTTTTTATCTAGAACATAAAATATAAAGTTATCAGCGCAATTTGGTGGAAATATTAAATCGTTTCAGGCTTGATTTTGTGGAATATTGTTATATCCACGATAAAAACACAAATGGTAATTACCACACTATTCAATTTAACACTTAACGACCGACCATTGTTTCGACACTTTGTGCCATTATCAATTATCACCTTTAAATTTGTGTTTTTACATGGGTGGAAATATTTAATATTTAACGTAATGAAAGCACTTGTCTATTTCTACCAACCCAGGCTTTGGCACATAATGCCACTTTCAAGGTGGAAACCTTAAAAATGGCATTATGTACCGAGAACTTGTTATTTCCTCACTTATTCATTTCTGCTGTCCTCGAAGAGGTTTCACCCTTGAAAATATCAAGGTAGAAATAAATAATTATGAAAATGCCGGCCTGGGTGGCGGCGGGGTGAAGTCCTCGCCAGCCAAACCGAAGGTCGCGGGTTCGAGTCCCGCCTGGGTAAGTTACTCTTATCCAGGGCATGGATGTTTGTGAATGTTAATTGTTCTCAACCCCGATGTAAAGGCCGAGCAGTGCTGTTTTCGGTGGTGTGTGAAATAAATAAATAAATAAATAGACAAGCGTTTTCATTATGCTAAATAAAACTAGAACGATTGCGCTCGTAAATCAAATCAATATTTCTCTAGCTCACCATCGCATTCGTTTGAGCGTACGGCCGTTGAGCGCCAAAAACTCTTTCCTCACCTCGCTTAACCGCGTGGTCCTGGCGACATGCGACGGGCGTGACTACAGTAATCAAAGGGTCTCTCTCCTTAAGAGTGAGAGAGAGATGGGGTTAGGAGAGGAGGTCAAAGGGTAAATCAAATGAATGAGGGCGGAAAATGAGGGGATGGGACAGTGGTGTGAGGTGAGAGAAATTCGGAGGGTGAGGAGTCAGAACAATAATGCAATCATGGCGAAGAGCGCGACTGGCGAAGAAAAGTGGGGGGAGGGGGGGGCTTGGAGGGGGAGAGGCAGGAGGAGTAATCAAGGCTCACATTGAGCGGGGAAGTCGTTTGATGAGGTCCCTTCTGGCGCCATCTTCAGCCCGCGATTGCAACCTCACGCACACACTCACACACACTACTGTGCACGACGGCGCAGGGAAGTCATCACACCGAGAAAACGTGGGCACCTCAATTAGTATCACGACCATTGATGCCCAGTAATCAAATGATTGTAATGGATTTTTACGTAACTATTACTTGTGGCGTCATTTAATGGCTTATTTTTCAAGAAAATGTCATTCATATCTACTCCGATAACACTTTTAGGGTCAAAAATTGGTCGATAAAGCAATTAAATTTGCGCGCTAAGTTATTTTCATCCATGGCGTAAAGTTAACCGAGAAAGCTTGGACACCACAACAAGTATCACGGCCATTGATGGCCAGTAATCGAGTAATAGTAATGAATTTACCCGTTACTGTTTCTCGTTGCGTAATTTCCTTATTTTAATCGCTTTTTTTAAGAAAAGGTAATTGAGATCTACCCTAATAACAGTTACAGGTTAAAATCTTGGTCGATAAAAATTTGTGTGCTAAGTTATCTAAGTCCATGGTGTAAAGTTACTAATGCTTAATTTCTAAATAAATTAGATATGTACTGAATCGCATACCCACGCATTTATTCCACACATTATTATGAGATATTAGCCGCCGCCCCACGCCCAAAAACTTTCGTTTTTTTCAAGTTGTAATGAAATTTACCATGAAGAATCATGTTTTATCAAATATGTATTTTAAAAAAACGATGACTTTTTTTACATAAACCAATTTTCCCTGAGAGGTGCCGGAACGTCGTTCCGGTGCGATCCGGCTGAAATCAAGCACAGATAGTTACCACGATCTTTTCATTTAGACATGGGTTTAGCACAAACGCACTAATTGATGCCGGATGCGCATATATATGTCTAATCGTCATATTTTATCAATCGCGAAAAAAGAAGGTGAAGCATTAATATGGATATTTTTTTAATGAATAAAGCAACATTTTATCTTCCCTGCCCATGCGAGATTCGAATTCCTGACGGGTAAACGTCCTTTCGAGTGCAGGAAGCGGTGTTTCGTCGTCTTACTTTCTGTCGCTTCATTAATACGCTGCATTTATATGTATATTCACGGCTTCATTTATTGCAATAATTTACTGTGAAATGAAATGTTGAAATTTCATGCTAAATTAAGCCAATGCATTTGAATGATTTGAAATAAATAAACTTTTCACGAGAACGTGGCTCTTTTGAGGCATTGGTTCAAGATGTTACCTCAAACAAATTATTTTTACCTCCGATAAAAATACTAGTCGATGTAAGCTAATAGGAGGATGTTCCATCGCTTGCGACGGCCTGCCTCTTGAGAGAGATTGGAAAAAGAGTTGACGAACTCTCAGGGTATTATATTTAATAGCAAATTCATACCATTTTTCGATTAATTTTTAAGCGGTCGTAAACCTGCTACATGGCACTAATCAGACACGAAGCGGAGAGATTTACGAAGCAGCTCGCCTCCTGCTTGCAAGATGAAATTCAAAATTCAAAATCACATTTTTTTGCTATTATCCTGACCGAGAAAAAGTTGAATTTAGTGGTATATAGCGTTAGAAAAGGGCATTAGATTTCTCACGAATGTATTTTTCATTTACTGAGCCGACCGGCTAGTGCTCACTCTCTCTCCAGCTATTGAACCTTGAATTACAACAGAGTAGAAGACCTTTTTTGACCTTATTTTAAACCAATGAAGCTGGGAGATTGGGACGGCACCGCAAGAAGTCGGTCATATTTGCAACCTGCTATCTCTCAAATATGTTTACACGTTACTATGGAGACCTTGAAACGTACTTGGAGGCCCGGGGGGATGCGGAGGAGTGTAAAGCTCAAAAAATTAAAAGGCGCGGTTGAACAGAGTATCAAAGATGTAATAACAAACAAAAGCGGTCGAATAACAAAAAAATCACCTTAATGAACTGTGGTGGTGACGATACCAATTAATGACTCGGGGAAAATGCGAGGTAGGAAACAGGGATGTTACCTTGGCAGTAAGAGTTAGAGGTGGTCAAAAAAAAGGTGCCTTTGGTCGCCTCCCGGGAGCAGCTCACCTCACGGCCGAACACTCGACAAGAGCTCTTGCAAAATAATGCCCACAACTCGCGGACAAGTATTCCTTTATATAGGTTTGGGCCCATTTGCCACCACCAATGTTAGGCCCCTACTGACCGGAGGCCATTTCCTTTTGGCGGAGGATTTCACCACCCGCCAAGGTGCTCGGCCGATAGCGTAGAGTGAGGCACGGCTCAACCTTACCCTTAACTGTGTTCCTCTCACCTCGTCGCTTCTTATTCAATCAGTGCATGCCGTCACACCTTTCTCCCTCACCCGCATCTTTCTACTTCGCCTTCGACTGCATCGATTTCCTTGTTTACATACGCCTCGCCCCTAGCGTGCCTATACGAATCTACAAAGGGTGGGTGAGGACGCATGGACTTAACGATTCACACTTAATTTTCTCAAAGGTGAGCATCGCTTTTAAACCGATTAAAAAAAACATTAGAAATATTAACATTTTCGTGGTAAGGAAGGAGTTGAAATTTCAGTAGTACGGAAATAATTATTATAATAATTGAGCCAAATACACTTTCTCTCAAAGGGAAAAGTTGATTGAGATAAAACCGCAATATATGAGTCAATATAATACTTTAAAATAGTAGCAAATACACAGCTATTTTCCTTAGAAATGAAATGCCAAAATAATTTTTTTAAATCATCAAATTTAATACACAAAATACAAGGCAATGTTGACAGACTAAGAAAGGTAAAGCTAATAGGAAGAAAAAACGGAATTTTTTTTTAATATGAAAAGATTTTTGAAGGTATTAGGGGGGGTTGGAAAGATATGCATCAAACCAATCCTATGAATGGTGACTGCAATGATGATATTGTACGCAAAAAATACATCCAGGATGTGTCTTGAAAGGAATAAAAGTTATAGATGGTAAAAATATTTGATTTGGGAAAAACTCATACACGAATAAGCGCATCTAGGCTTCCCAGTTGTCCTCCGCGTAGATTCATATTTGTGATGACAGTTTCGCCGGCGTTGCAGCAGACTAAACTGTAGTAACGAAGATGAATCGACGCGGAGTACTACCCGGACGTCTAGGTGCGCCTACCGCACCACTCCAAGGAAGCCTCCATCAACACATACGCGAATACGCGATACCACCCGAATATGTTTGGCTACAGCCATACTACATTAAAAATTGGAACAGTTAAGATCTAAATAAGAGTTTGACTATAAATTAACGGACGATAAATGTTATTCAAACGGACAAAAAAGGGAGAAGTTTTTTTTTTCAAAGTTTTAGCGAGTAAAACCACTAACAACACGAAAAAAGCAACGGCATAACTGAACTCATAGCATCGATATTCACCAGCCCTAAAATTGATCCGCTTTCTTCCACCACGCCCAGTTACCCTGCGATACACCCTTAGCCTCCAATTCCCTTCTCTCAACGGCCGTGTTAAGGGGCCGACCATCGATCCAATTCCCTGCCGATCGCTTTTCATTAAGGAAACACCAGACTTCTTCGACGCGTTCCAATTTCACACGCATTATCAAACGATTACGTCCCATACTCTTCCCCACATCGTAAACACAACCCTCCTTCCCTACTTCCAATCCAGCTCCCAGGAAAACAATTTACGGCAACGCCCACAGTCATTGGCGGCCGGGCATAGCTTTCTTCCGGTCCACAGGAGATTTAAACCCATCCGGTGGCGTTTTTTTTCGTAGCCCGAGATCACATACGAGGCACTTCTGGATTACAGCGCAGGAAAAGATCACATGCCCACGGGTCAACGGTCGATGGAGATGTTATTAAAACGAGGCGCAAGCTATGCCAAATTTCATCAAACATTTGAGATCTACAAATTTTAAATGCTATCAACCTATTTGATGCCCTATAAAGCTTGCTGCTGGGATAATTGTAAAGGGATGGTGAATAAAATAAAATACTTTTAATTACTACAGGTAGGGAACGCATGCTTAGAGAGACAAGCAATATTTGAGCTCCATGAAATTCTTAAGTCAGCACATTCGCAAATCATTCTAGTAGCCACAATTAATAAAAGATAAACGAAACTTATGTTATTCATGATATACTATTTTCAGCATCCATTTTACGGTGAATAGTATAGAACAATGGAAAGATGGCAAGTAAGTAACACAAAGGAAATTTGACTTGGTAAATAAAATATCTTTGCAACATGGACAAAATACTTGACTTTCTTAAGGGTATGTCAGGTACGGGTTTTCGCTATTTAGTGGGGAAAAGAGCATATTTTCCTCCCAATTATTCAAGAAAAAAATAACTCCTCACTTAAATTTACATACCCGGGCCAGGCGGAGGGATCAAAAACAAATAAAACAAACTCAAGTGAAGACGCTACCGATCCATGAATTCTCAAATCCTTCGCGTAAATAAAAGGAAAGACCACATACATACTTCCTCCTCGGACGCCACCGTTTCCATGGGAACGAAAGCCAAGATGAAACATGAACTCCACAGGAAGGCACTCGCACACTTCCGATTCCTCTTTTCTTCGAGCTCGTTTTATCTTTTTAGTCCTCTGCTGGGCCAAGATTGAGCCAAAAAAAACCAAGAGACAAGGCCCTTCGTCGCAAGAGCTCTAACACAAACCTCCTATGGAAGGCAGAGACAGGAATTTCGTAGGAGCGCGCCAAAAACTCATCTCTGAGACCTACACACCTGCATCCCATGCTCATTATACCCCGTTTTGTTGTTATGATCATTATCATTTGCTGAGGTCTATCTTCTAATGATTGTTGCGTCGCCATCGGATTTTGGCGACCATTTTTTTAACCAATCCCCCTGATCAATTTTGAATGAATAGATATATAAAAAATACGAACTATAGTGTTTTGACGATTTTCCTTAGGGTTTCAGATGATTATAAAGGGTTTCGGTCTTAAGTTATGTTGTCATATCTCGTCTCGTTCACCCCAAACATTTGTATGAGTGAGTGAGTGAGTGAGTGGTCAGAAGGGGACCTAATAGTATATCGATAGATACTTATTGAATCATACCTGTATTTACACATCGGCATAACGTATGCAAGGACTTATCAGAAACATTTATCAGAGGGTTTAGTAAGGGAAGGACTTAAGGGGGGGGTCAATTGGAGGGTATATATCAGAGATAATATCTTCTTTATGCATTAAACAGGGAGGGGTTCGAAACTTTAGAACCTTAACCCCTACTCACCAGAAACTTGAACACAAGGCAGTCCCTAAGCGAGATATTCATAGGACGCAACCCATAAGGTACTTCGGATTGAAGGGAAAATGCTTCTGCTAATGCATCAATATTACATTTTCTGGTGTATAGCTATGGTAATATAGCTTTCAATGCTCTCATTTACCTATAATATATCGTTCCTCGAAAGGCTTGGAAGAGATATTACTCAGTTATTTAGCCCTAAACAACTTAATGAGGTAAGGTTAAGAACAACGATTTGTGCGGGGATGGAAGCGTGTATGGACATGCGTTACAACCAGCGTAATCAAAACTGACCGTAATACCTATAACAACAATAGTGAAGTAATTCGATCGGCTTGATAAGATATGGGCCACGCCAGAGCCATCTGCCGTTGCACCACCGAAACTGAGCCCTGAAACCAACCCTTTCGTCCCCTCCTAAGGTAGTGACGCGGGGGCCTTCCCCTTATTCATTCCAAATTCGCGGCAGGGAAAAACGTCGGCAGCGCCTCTTCTCGTAGGAGAAGAGAACAATAAGCGTGGGTGACTCGGGAGGGCGGGAATTCATAAACCTGTTTAAATTTAATTGATCGCTAATTTGGGTATGGATGGTTGTGTTGTCCTTTGCTAATGTTAGAATCTCCGTTGTAAAGGCCGTTATGAGCTGTTTATGAGGAAGTAGGAAATTAATTAATAAACACGTGGACTATTACTGCGTATTATTTAATAATTAGTCAACATTCATTTTTAGGGTGAGCAAAACAAATTATTTTATTTTACGTCGTTCCTACGCGTGGAAATGCATGCTTGTGCATCCTAATTCAATAAAATTTGACATTGTTTCACTAATCACCATTATATTTTAAGCAATCGGTTCAGGGCAGCAATTTCATTTTTTACCACGTTAAAGCATTTCAACCCAAAGCCGAGGGCTGGAAATTTTGATTTGGAGGCCTGAATAGATGAGGAATTTATTTTATAAAAAAAAAGTTCTTTCACGCATCGTGTTCTTTTAAGCCATGTTTTTAGCTGAAAAATCTCCCTATTTTTCTTAAATCAATTGTAATGATTTTCCTTGACAACCAGTTATAATAATAATCAATAGCAATAGTGAATTTGAAATGTTAAAACGCCACCACCTGATAAATAAACCTAGGTAACGAAACGTCTGCTGGGTTCTGGAAGTATCCTTGGATTTTTTCATTTTTATTAAATTAAAATTAAATTTACTGAGATTTTCAATTTCTGCTCTTTAATTGCAGTTATTTTTATTTTGAAGAGACATTAATCATTTCTTCAAATAATCTTTTCTTAAATTATTTTCACAATCTAAAATTTCATAATTATCAAAGTTAAAGCTATGGCTATTGAATGCGCTATGCTTTGCAGGGGCACGTAGTGTTATTCTATTGTTTATGGATGATTTATGCTGATATTTTTTTAATCATATATAATTATAATTATAGTATTCTACCAATTAAGGCAGGTTTCCATAGAGTGTTCAAGAAGTGATCTGGAAGCCTCCCTTTCCTTCCAGCACTACTTTCTTTAATTCACTGTAAGGCCTAATCCCTTACAATGTATCTAAATATCCTATTCTTTTCCTTCCCCTCCCTCGTTTCCCTAACATTCTACCCTCTAACACCTTTTTCAACATATTCTGGGGTAAAAAACAAACACTGGTGAGGCAACGTCTGCTGAATTCTGATGGTATCCTTACATTTTCGGTTGGATCCTCACGTATGAATCCTGGCGTACATCCCTTGTTAGAAGGAAAGGGGTTGAAGGGAAGAACTAAAAGAGGGTATGGAGGAGGAAAGAATAGATGAAAGGGGAAAGAAGGAATAAGTGGACTGCAGAGGAGTGAGTAGGAAAGGTGGAGGAGAGGAAGAAGAAGAAGAAAAGGGATGCTTTCGCAGATAATGAGAGTAGGTGTGGAGGGTTCCGTGGGGATCAGAGTTATGGCTCAGTTGAGTGCCGCCATTATTTTACGACCATGGAGGGGTAGGGCGGCGGCGGAGGGCGTTTTTGAGTGTGGAAGAAGCGAAGGGAGGAGGGGAGGAGGGAGGCTTTCCCCAAAGGCCAAAGGGACGAGAAGCAGCGGCGCAAGGAAAGAAAGGGGTAGGTCAAAGGATTCGTGGTTTTTAGAAGCTCATGCGGCAATCCACCCCAAGGAAAAATACCCACCGACTACATTCTTTTGTTTTTTTCTCACCGAGAAGTTATTTCCAGGATTTAAAATCTAAAGCGCTTACGTTTCCAGTTTACTCTCGCACACATCCGCTAACGAGCAGTTATTTTGGATACATTTATGAGTCGTGCGTCTTATTTGTCTCAATATATAACTCGTGCTCAAGAACGCTCTCTCGTGAGCTTAGAAAACTGTCTTGGGTGCTAATGTATTAAAACCACCTAATTATTTCGGTATTGTTGCATATAAATGTAACTTAAATTAACTATATATTGCTTGCTGAGTTCACCCTTTTGTGTTCTTCCTAAACTACATGCATAAATTTTGCATTTTTGTATTGTGTCTTACAATAATATGTTGTTTTGTGGATCCGTTGATCCGGTGGATCCGTTGACAATGAATAAATAAATTACCGCCGGAAGTCGTGCTGAAAGATACCAAATGCTAACGGCTACGCGTATGAGGAGTATGATTGCTTAGGTTAGGCTCATGAAAGCGAGGGAATTCACGATGACTTGAAGTTTTATCCTTGTAGAATGAATAATGCGCTTTCTAGCAAATATAATAGATTGATAAAATCTTCTCGGGAATGGAACCGGGTAAGGTTGTTTAAGGTCTTTGTGCTAAACCCCAGTGCTAAACCATACAAGCCTGGTGATATTGTTTATAGCATTCGCCGGAATAAACTACGATCTTTAAGTGCAATAGAAATGATAATAGTACGAGATCTTATATCTCACGTCGACGTACCTGCGCGTTCACCTATTTAAATATTTCCCACGAGTTCTCTAAACATGCAATCGAGCCCGTCAAATTTTTCCTTCAGCATGGTAGTTAACCCTAATTCAAAAACGCAAATCAATGGTTCCGTAAAAATATTAAAACCTGCATTTTCACGATTTACTAAATTTCACGATAAATTTCTACAAATTAAGGAGTTTGTAAAATTATTAATGAGCATTAAATCAGTTACATCGCTTAGACACATTCCGTATATCATGAGACCTCTCACTTAATTTAAATATTTAGGAATTTACGCGCCAATTCAAGGACGGATCCAGGATTTTTTCTGACGGGGGCAAGGGTCCTACAAGTATACGGTCTTCTTATATAAGAGATTAAAAACAACATATAACAATTACTGTGCAAAATATTCTCCTTATTTTAATATAAAAGTTATTTATTAGAAATTAAATGATAGAGGCTCTGAAATACTCAAAACAAAAAGAACGTGATGATAAACCTTTTAATTTTTTTCTATTTTTTTAAACGTCTCGGGGGGGGGGGGGGGCAGTTGCCCCCTCCCCTATATCCGCCTATGCGCCAATTATATCAGCAAGTTTTAACATGAAAGCGTGTGACCTTACACTATGTATTTACGCTGAATGATGGCAATCCAACGGAAACTGGTGATAAAACCTTGACTTTGATTTTGAGGATTGAGCGTTTCATACATTTCAGGAGTTACATTTTATTAGGCAATCGTGACTGATAATATGAGTGTCGCCCCCAGAAAATCGGACACCAAACAGATTGTATAATTTTATGATAACATCAACAGCTCAAAACTTCTTCCGCCTAAGCGCATCTTACAAACGTGAAAAAATAAGCTCTTTACAATATAATAGTCTATTTGTTACTTGATAGCAAAAAGAGTGCAATAATTATAATCGGCAACCCGGCATAAAGATATTCTGCTTATAGGTTGAGAACAACAATTTATAATAGAAAAAAAGTGTTTTAGTTCATAATTGTTAATTAAACTACGATTAAAATCATAAGAGTGACTAAAGTATCAAATTTCTCCCCTTCCCATCCCAAATGCAAGCAATGGATCCGTAAGTGATGCATTAATATGCATCGGAATTTCATCATTTTCTCGCAAAAGATAGTAAATTACGTTTCATCGGCTTTAATTGGACAGAAAGCGAGACTCAAGAAAGCCCCCCTCATTCTCTGGAAATTGGTTGTTGCGCCATGTTTTCACATTAGTTCAACCTCGTTTCAAGGTAATCCTTTTCAGAAGCCGGTGTAATTTAAACTTCGGTCTATTGCATCATTCACTTAAAAGTTTTAAACGCGTAGAGCCTGTAATATTCGCAGACCCAATTTTTCGGAGGATAAACTTCTCAAACGAGAAACTTTTCCCATTTTTTTTTTCGAAGAAAAAGATCAATTTATTCCCACCAAAAGATATATTACTTTAATTACTTTCCTCCGAGGGTATTTTCAATTAATTTAGCGTCCAATGGGCGTAAATGCATAGGGTTTTCGCTTAATGCACCCTCCTTTAAGAAATTAATGCTTCAAAGTTTGATCGTTACTTAGATGGAGCGCTCATGACTACAAGATGCAAGTTGGACTACTACCATCGGTGAGATCCTCACAGTGAGGTACCTACATTCACCCAGTTTTCTTTCGCTACGACCAAGGAATAGAGAATATTAGAACCAAGGTTAGTAGCAACACAATAATGTAGGAGACCTCGTGGAGACCACCAAATTAGTCTCCATTTCACCTTGTGGTTTCCTCATAACTATATGCGAGGCTTTATTGTATGAGAAATGACAATCCTTTCGGTATTCGTACCCATCGCTCCACAAACCTTGGACAGCATTTCTTAATCTGATATTTCTTCTCATATTATCATGTGAGCATTTTTAAAAAATATTTTCATGCATTTCACGCTAGGGCGTGAAAAACATCAAATGCTTTCCTCGGAGGAATGTTTTTTTAAACTTAATAAATAATATACTTGCCAATAGTTGCTATATACGCAATATCCTCACTCTTATAATTGCGTTATTAGCATCTGTGTTTGGAAAAGGCGTCCCAAAATTGAGGTTATTTCCGCCTTGATTCAGTAAAGGATACTTGAAAAGACACCCAACATCAGAATTCTATTAACGAAGGTCGTCGAGGCATAACGTTTCATGCAACGCGACGATGTGGTTCTACATGGGCTATCCGTACAGCATTTAAGCATGGAACGCTAGCTATGAAGTCGCCGCCAACAAAGTGCTACTAACACCAGGTGCCAGAATATAGGAAATTCACATATTATGGCTGCAAAGCCTTTACACCAACTGGATTTATCCAAACCGTATTGGAAGACCAAAAGGGATGTGCCTATGATCAAAACATGTCTTTGTCCAAAATTTTACCAATGGGGAAATATAAAAAAAACAATTTTAAAACGTATAAGCATGCAGATGGCATTTTTAAAATATGAAACGGCTAAGATACGATGCATTTTGATAAAAACTGTCCTCAGACAGACGTTGGTATGAGCATCACAACGTATTTATAAGACTTGACTCCATTTTAGAAGTTTTGGACACATTGCATGTTAATTATAAGCTGATAATGGTGCTACTAAGGTGACAAGAAATTGAGTAAGCTTAATGGATAAAATTTATACAGGTAGGAAAGTAAAAATGAAGTTAAACATCACATTAAATGTAATATAACAAGAGTTTATAAACTATCAATTCATTTCCATCGAAGCCTATTTTAGCTGCTATCATTTTGGATTATTAAAAAACTGTATTTTTCTTTATTAATTTTATATTCATTTCTGATTAGGCCTACTACTTACTGATTTCTCTAAAATATTTCCAGAGCATGTAAACCCTTCATAAAAAAATAGCGGAACGAAAAAGAACGAGCGATATTGTCAAGAGCAGACAAAGGAGATCTTAGCTATAAGGTTCTACTTTTCTTTTCCTTGGTTAATTGTGGCGAGGAAACACCATCCTGACTGCGAATGAATGTTGGAACACATAACTTTTTTTTCCTCCTCAAGAGGCGCCATCGACTTTATGTCACTAGCGGATGCCATGGCGAGGAATTTGCACGGCCGATGAGCTGTCTTTTTTTTGCAGTCTTATTAATTAGCCGCGTTTGGTGGAGACGCCTGAATAGGTATACAAAGGAATATCGGGAAACAGCGAGGATGAAACTCTATATAATTTCCCCACTAATTAGGGTTTTAAGCTCCAGAAGGATGCCGCACACGCTGAAGTAGAGATCTCCCATTATCCCTATTGTTTTCCTGAATTATCCGGAGCGCGCGCAAAACCTTAGGTGGCTGTTAGTGAAGGTTCGGCGATTATTATTTCGTCCGCATCACCCTCATGGGTAGATTAGAGCATCGCGCGCATTATTGATTAAACTCGTATTTTAGGCATCTTTGAGAATAACGTAAGGGTTATTCAAAATTTATATTTCATTGAACAAGATCGTTTCGTATTGCAATACGCCACTTTCTAAGGTTATTGTTCAGATATCAAATTTTAATGAGACTAATGAGTGACGGAGTAAGTCTCATTAACATTTGATCATTTTTTCATTGGCTGTTGACATGGACGTTAAAGGAACCAAATTTTAGTATAATTCAGGCTGTTTTTTTTGTTTTAGAATCATAAAGCTTTACATCTTTCGTTATATTGTCATTTCTTAACTATTAACTGCGTTTAATATGGGCCAGGACCAATGGTTATGGGTTGTCTAAGGATATTGTTCCAATATCGAATGTTAATTAGACTAAAGGCCTGTTTACACGGTACATCAACACGTACGGGTTAATGTCTAAATGTATGAACGCGAGAATGAACGCCAAAATTCACCGTGTAACCACCCAACTTTTGCGAATGCATGCACAGAAAATAGAACCTGTTCTAATTTGGTTCATGCATTCGTACATGTTCCGTTCCTGTCCACAAAAATCATTCATGCAAGCAGACATTAACTCGTACGTGTTAATATATCGTGTAAACAGGCCTTAATGAGTGACTGAGTTGGTATCAAGACCTGCATCCTTAGGGATGGATACACATATATAATGGAAAAGTCAAAACTGTATTTCAAAATTGAAGAGAACTTCCCTTAAATCCTTGCTACTTTTGTCCGCGTATGCTGAAAGGTTTTACTTATTTTTACAATTTTTTTCAACCATTAATGTTTATTATTTAAAAACTTTCCACTATTTTTCTCGCTAAATTTTCTGCCGGCATGGCCTTTTTAAACGATTAACAATTTCATCGGTCGAATTTCACTCCCGACTAGCGGGAAAATAAAGACAGAATTTTACATCACTTAAAATTATAATTAAAACGGTTAGGAATCTGTAATTAAGAGTTAAAGGAAAAAAGTTTGCTTTTTCCACATGGTGATTTATTTTTTTCCGACCATGTTGTCGCTGCAGCGTAACATTTCCACCTTGACTATGTTACACTGTAACGAGACCATTTGGAAAAAGCAAATCGTTTATTTATTCAGTTTCTACGATAAAGGATTTCCACCACACACCTGCTACTATTTCATAAATTATATTCTTTTCCAAGGATACCTAAAAAAACTTGTGTCTATGAGACTTGCGATACATCGGCTTAGGTCATGGCCCATATTAAGGGAAGCTGATAATTAAGAGATTATAATATACTGAAAGATGTAAAACTATTTGATTCTAAAACAAGAAAAACATAATGCGATTTAATACTCATTTTTGGTTGCTACAAACTTCAACGTCGACAGCCAGTCAAATAAAAGGATATATGACCGCTCGCCGATTGCGCAGGTATGTTTATAAAGAGTCGTTATTTTAGTGGACTGACCTCTTTTGAACATTTGATGCAAGTAAAAGCTTTAATCCAATCCAATGAAAACAACCCAGTATCTTGGGGAAACCAAGAAGCTACAATAGGGTGGTTTCCTATTATTTTTTTATTGCCTAAATCGAAAGATTATTACTCCTGGAGTACGTATTTCACGCTTTTAGATTTTTAAATGACGATATCTATTTTCCGCGATTAAATGAAAAGTGAAAAATTTCAAGCGCGCGAAAACGCGACGCGTAAGTAGGAATGATGGGAAAAAGTCCGTGCGACTCATTTCTGGTTCCCCCTCCCGCCTTGTGAGGTGACCTTGATCGAGGCTCTGAGCGCTGATAGGACGCAGGATGCTAGCGGGTAGCTGAGTACCTTGCTGGCTGGTAGCGCATGGCTTAAAAAAGGTTTATTAATACCTTATCAAACGAAGAAAACTTTCCGACCTTAGCCAGTTTTAATAGGTGATTATTAAGACATGTTTCCCTGAGCTCTGTGCCTCATGCATGCATTGGTAACCTCAGACGATGTATAACTCCTATCCTCTCGTGTAGAAACTAGGTCCCTGTTACGTCACGTGGAGTGGAATCGCATGGGCGCCAATCTGGCCTTTTTCAAATGAGGATAAAATTTGACCCTTGCCATTCGTCTAAACCGGTATTTCAAAAACCAAATAATTTGTGTATTATGAATACACTAATGGTGGGTAACGAATCGCATTCAATGCCTTTCGTTTTCTTTGATGAAGGAAACTACCCTATTCGCGCAACTGAAAGTAAACGATGGTGGATTCGTTTTTTAGGTGATCATCGGAATTTTATGAGTACATAGGTAGGGAAATAACCTTTCCCGAAGCCTAAAATTCATACTCATTTAAAAACCAAGCATATGAACCGAAAAATGTTTCTCCCGCCCTACTGGAATGAAAAATATACCGGTTTTCATTTGTCTCCCAAACCGCACGACAATGCAGTCTCGAGTGACGCGCACTTAAAAAGTCATTTCGTAAGAGAGACGATAAAAATCCCACCTTCCCACATGTATGTACCCATTTCATGCACATGAACTCATAAAGTATATTGCGAAAAAAAAAGAAAAACAATCGAAGGGAAAAAGAAATTAATCAGCATCTTGCTTCGTTCCCTCCCTTACTACAGCTTTTCCCCACCATGATAGTGCACTGGGGTGGTGGGATGCCATCAAATTTTTCGTTCCACTTCCGAAATCAATTACGGGGAAGAGTAGGAGGAGGAGGATGTAAACATATCGCTGGCAGGCGAGCCTAGGGAGTGAGGCGAAATTGAATGGACCGCGGAACGGAACGCGTAAGACGGAAGACAAAAGACTCGAGCACACGCGAACCTTTCGCGATCGCTAAGTTTCGCACACACGCGCACATCGCCACAGCCTTACTCACCCAACCCCCGACACCAAAAACCCGCGGAAAACAATATGGCACTGCACCTAAATTGCGAGAAAGTTTTTCCCCCTTTTTCTGGGAGCTTGGGAAGGGGTGACCGTCGATGAAATTTATGGCGTCGGAGAATTTTTCCTGCAGTCACGGAACGCGACCAAGCGAAACGAGGAAGAGAGAATGTGTTCGGGTGATGAAGCGCATTAATTAAAAGTCTCGGAAGATCACGAATAATATCGATTAAGTTCAACCGATTCAGGCGTGATATAGGCGGAAGTTAGACATGTTGAAATGAAAGGTATTTGCACTTTCCACAATTATTTAAACCGTTATAACCCAATATAGCTTCTAAGCAACAACAAAAATGCATAAATTTTCTGCTCTAGTTAGGAAATATCTGAGCTACACATTATTTTTTATGTAAACAGTAATGACGAAATACAAGGGAGTTCATGAAGTAATGCAACACATTTTATTTCTCGGCCAATTTTGGTGGAAAAGCTTCACATTTCTTATGGAACATTTTCAAGCATTTTCACTTCATCCTGTGTAGTTGCATTGACTTCCGATAGGTTACCTCGCTACACGGAGCTATTAAAATCATAGAGTTATTAAAGCACTAGAGATGGCGCACCTATGCTCGGCTGTAAGCGAGGGTGAAGCCGAGTGGGAGTAACCCTCCGCCATATTGAGTGTTCGTGGTTTTCCATTGCCGTAATAGGCCAGAACCCAAGGGCGTACCCAGGATCATAACTAGGGTGGGGCAAACAATCTTCAAGGGGGAAAGCCAAGATGTGACATTTTAGTTTGGAAAAGGTGAATGAAACCAACATTTTAAGAAAATTATATCAGCGATTTATTAGTTTATGAGATCATTTCCTTGAAAAATAGTTTTATTTTAGTTACATATCTTATACTAATCTTTATCATTTTTCGTGGGTTTAAAGAAATTTTTTTTAATACTTTCGTTTCAATTCAGTACTGATTTTGCTTAAAGACTTTTGCTATTTTTGCTTCTAGGGGGGTCAGCTTCCCCTCCCCCCCCTGCTCCTCGCTGGGTACGCCCATGCCAGAACCTGTCTATTTTTTCTACAATTTTTCTGTTTATAAGATGTCGAATTAATGAGAAATGTCGATATTGTCCGTAAAATGGATAATGTACTATATGGATAATGAACTTAGTACTCTAAGATTAAAATTACGTGTGAAACAGAGGTGCGTTCCAAACAACAGGCAGTGATATAGTTTCTTGTGGCGGAAAAACAGGGTATCTCAGATATTCATAGGCCCTTGCAGAATGTTTACAGTGATCTGGCGCCAGTTCTTAAGACGCCTCGTACTGTTGACACTATCATTAATATTTCCGGAATATATTCGTTCTAACCCTAGATTTTTTGAGTCAACATAGTTATTTCGAAGCATTTTGCAACGCACACACGTCGCGAGAAATGAATTGGCGAGAATAGGCGATTAGGAGTGAAAAATAACAAAAGCAATAGGGTTGATTTCCAACAATAGTATAAATATATTTAATATGCAAATTTAAGCTATAGGTACACAATACATATAATACTGAGTTGCCTGAAGTTATTTGTAAAAGATTTTTCGGAAACGATTCAAGGAGCATCCTGACAAGCATAGAATAACGAATCATGATGGCAGCACAAGTAAAATATCATAACATCATCATTACTGGTCTACAATTCTACGATTGGTTTGACGCAGCTCTCCACTCAATATTTCTATCGGCTAATCTTTTCACGCCTACGTATTTCTTCTCTTTCACATCTTTCCTTGCCTGTTCCATATATTTTGTTCGAGGTCTTCCTTTCCCGTTTTTGCCGTCTACTTGTCCCTCGACGATTGACTTCATCAGACCATCAAGTGTCAATATGTGGCGTATCAGGTTATTCCGCTTTCTTACCAAGGTTTTCATGTGTCTTCTCTTCTCTCTTAATATTCTTTGCACTTCCTCATTACTAACTCGGTAGATACATTTGGTCCTCATCATTTTTCTGTAGCACCACATTTTGTAGCTCCCTACCATTGCTTTCTCCGCTGCTACCATTGTCCATACCTCACCTCCAAATAGAAGCATACTCCAAATGTAAGTTCTGATAAATTGGCGAAAAATCTGTCACAGCAAAACAACACCCCCTTCCTAAATCTTAATTTTGTCCTTCCACCACCGGCCAAACGAAAAAATTCTCCACATCAACCCTTTCCGGCCTCGGTGGCGGTGGGGTAAAGTCCTCGCCTGCCAAACATGAGGTCGCGGGTTCGAGTCCCACCTGGGTAAGTTCCCCTTATCCAGGGCATGGTTGTTCGTGTTGAATTTGTTGAATACCCCGATTTAAAATGGCCTACGAGAGCTGTATTCGGAGGTTTGGGAATAAAATAAAAAAAATAAAATAAAATAAAAAAATTCCCCTCTCCTTCAAGAATAATTAATCCTTCAATCCCAATTTAATTGCTTGCAGTTCGTCATTAGAATTGCTACCGGGTGATGGGGGACAATGAATTGGAGTAGCAGGGAAAACGGAAGAAGTAGATTACTTACTTAGAAGAAGTAGATTAGAAGTCGGCTCGGCATAATACGGATGCAGACTTGTCACAATGTAGTTAGACTTCTTGTCAATGTAAAATTGAGAGGAAAGATTCATTCTAGTGGGAGCTATTACACAAATGGAGAAGGAATAAGTATTTTCCAGATCACGACGACAGCGATGGTTTGCATAATAAAAAGTATCAAATACAAAACCTCTATAGTATTTCTACATGAACGCCATATAATACATAACGTATGATAGGTACATGAAAAAGGGTAGCAAATAGAAATTGAACATACCAGTAGTCAAAGTGGTTCTGAATACGGTGCTGTGACGATATAGACATTACACCGACAATAAATAGGTTATTTGAGTGTTAAAAAGAGATAACAAAATCATCTTTCAGGTTAACTTTGACCCGAAAAATCTGAATCGATATTATCGCCTCGTCATCTCATTAACAGATACGCCATGCAGGTTAATGATGATACAAGCTAAACATGTAATGCCAGGCAGGACATCTTTGCTTAGAAGGAAGGAATTTTAAATCGAGGTTCCTTCATTTCAGGATTTCAATTTGTATCGATCTCTCTAAAAACTCAACACACATCATTTCTTACGCTACTCTTATCTATTAACCCTTCATTTTTTATTAGTTTAGGGTTCTCAACTTGATATTCTTTAGTAATTAATTCCTTATTCTGGTTAATTTCTTCAGTGTGTATAATGTTTACCCTCGTGATTTTCCAAATGACGTAAGACCTCTTTATTCCATTCATAGGCGGATTTAAGGGTGGGGAGGGCACGGGGGCACGTGCCCCCAAAGAAGCTTAAAAAATGTACAAAATTATTAATACGTTATCATTACGTTCATTATATTTTGTGTATTACGGAGCCTCAATCATATTATTTTTTTCATATTCAGAATTTTCATATTAAAATAAAGAGAATATATCGAACAGTATTCGTTGTACATATCTTGTTTTTAATCTCAAGAATGAGAAGATCGTTTGCCTGTCAGACCCTTATGCCCCCCCTCAGAAAAAAGTCTGGATCCAGTCTTGATTGCATTTACGGCATAAGTCACTGTTCCGGAGTTATTTTATCCAATTAATTAGCCTCATTCGGTCAAATAATCAAAATACCACTCTCTTCCTCCATTCGTTACTGACAGCGGGTTTCCATTCTTCCAAACTCAAAAATATTTCACCTTATCGGGAGGAGTCGCCCAAAAAAATCACAATCTTCCAATCCGAAGAGGACAGTCCAAAAACTCTCGATTTAATTGGAACCGTAAGTCCGTGATTGGTGGCGTGTTCCAAAAACAAAGAATCAACCCAAGACGAAAGGTGGGGTGGGAGGAATGAAGAAAAGGACCAGGGGGCCCTGCCATTTGGAATCGCAAATTAAGGGTGGCGCCACGGAGCGGAGAGATGTGGAAATACTAAATACGTACGTGAGCGAAATCTTTACATGAAAGACTTTCTCTTCGTTTCTCACGGAGAAGACGGAAGGACCTCCAATCGACTTTTCAAAGTTTTGATTTCGATTCTTCTATTTTTATTCCAGACGAGACACTTAAAAAATATAAAATTACAGCCTTCTTTGGGCCTAAACGGCGCCAAATTTTACCCTCAGGTTCTCCTCGCAGAAGGAATCGCCATGTCGCGATTTTATTGTGGAGATCTTATTGGAGACAGTAGCGCGCAGGTCCAATGTTTTCAGTTTATCCTCAGACTGTGGGAATGCGGAATTTCCTTCATTGTGATGGCCATAGGTTGCAAGCAAATTACGAGGGCGTGGGAACTAAGAATACAATTCGACTAGGGAAAAATCTGGGAATGAATTCACAAATGTTGGAGAAAAATAGAGCCCGCTTTCACCCTCGCGATTTTAAGCCGAACCTAAATCTATTTTAGAAGTTCATATTTTACTTACATAGACTCATTTATTAAATTATCATATACCAACATATCTACTACTCCCAAAAGCCGATTCAATAGGCCAGCTCCAAGCGGTATTAGGGCACCCGCCGCTAATCTCTATGAGCATACTGAAAAATCATGTGAGCATTGTGAGAGGTTAGACTGCCTCAGTTGGGACTCGCATTTATTGAAGTCATAAGTTGTCCCAGAGACAGAAAAATATATCTCTATACCTATCCGTTCTTCGCGACGTATTGTAGAATTATCACTTATGCTTGAAGTTTTCGGATATACATATATAGAGCAGACTTAATTCAACATTGAGGATTCATGACTTAAAGGACAAACCCTTTACGATTTGAATCACAAATTCCACGGTGGTCCAACCAGATTCCTCACATGGAGAGAAATTCTTCCAGCGTGTAAACCGACGGAAAATCTTGAAGGAAATCTCACGAGAGAGGTAGATGAAAAACTTGATACATACTACTCGACCGAAACTACAGCGGCGACACATCCATCTCATAATTCACCGAAAAAATCGAAAATAAAAGAGAGCGATAAAAAAAACAAACAAAACCCCAGACCCGCTTTCCGTATCCCGCCCACATCATCGTAGACATTTCAGCAAATGAAATAAACCCCGTGATGTGGCGGCGACGCGTTTCATAAATCGAGAGGAGACATCTGTGTGAGTGTAACACGGCTGCGTTCTGCAGGAGTTGATGGAGGAGAGGGGAGGAAGGCTTACAGGGGGAAAAGGAATAGCATCTGCAAGAGTGGTATTAAAACCGCATCTCCCCTCCACGCACACGAACAGACATATCGGTTAAAGCATCAGGAGACCGCACGACGGCTGGCAAAACCCTGAGAGTTGAGGACGTGAGCAGGGGTACAGAATAGGACCCTTCCGTAAGGGTGACTGGAGGAAGGGATGGATGAAGGAGGGGTGAAAAAAAAGTGAAGGCACCCTTAACGTACACCCTTTTACCCTACCTCCTTCGGCTCGAGAGAAAGAAATAACGCCACTGCTATCCCCTTTGGACCGCTTATACAGCTGCGTCTATAAAAATTCAAATCCCCTTATTTTTTACCATGATGCCCTTCGCAATTCCCCTTACCGTTTTTATTACGTGAAACGCGTTTCCCTCCCCCGATTCACAGACATCCCCGCCAAAATTCCTTTTATTTATTTTTTTCAATCCTTCCTTATTTCCGACTGCCCCTAAACTTGAACCATTCTTTTCGACTTTTTTCCATGTTAGTGATCTTAAGGAGGGAGGAACATCCCATTCGGAGCGGTGGCAACCCTTATGAGAAAGGTGGATAAGGTCCAGTTTCTTTTCCCCCTTAACCCCAAATTCCTTTAAACTTACGTACGCAAAAGGATATCCCTTTCTTTTTCCGTTTATTCATCAGCTATTCCATGATGATTCTCTTTCACCCTCTTTCCTGGATCGGTGCGCGTTTAAAATTAAATTTACGCCAGTTACAAGTATTGGCGATCACATATGAGTGGGTTGGAAGCTAAGGGATACAAGTGATTTCTTTTTTCTATGCAGAGTTAGGTTCAGAAATTATGCATAGATAACAAACGAGATCGACTAGATATTTAGTAGTGTATTTGATTTTCCACTCGATGTCAGCACAGAACAGAGACTCACTCGTATCCCTTGGCAACCAAGTTTTTGTGTATTTCCTCTAACAATTAACTTCACCCAACTCTGTTGAGAAAAAAATACTTGTACCCCTTGGCTTCTCACCCCATCATATCATAGTTCAGTGCGAGAGGTAACATATTCACGTATCGCACGTGGTAATTAAAAATTAAACTAGGTAATTACTTAGAATGAGAAATGAAATAATAAATAAGGTGACGATGTAATCATTCCATTAAACCCATTTAGTGCTTTCTCAAATATATTAGTGAGATTTACAAGGTGTATTCTTTCATTTTCCATACCAGAAAGGTCTCAAAAAATTAATCCTGAAATCATCAGTTACAATTACTTAGAAATCAATTATGATGCCAAAAAGAAATCCATCGACTCTGCTGCCATTTATAAGCATAAGCGAATCGAAAAACGAAGGGATTCTCATCGATGTTTGACGCTTTTAAGTTCTCTATAGCCAGTGATCTTCGACTACAAACAGTGCCTGCTGTATCCGCTATGCAGTGAAACATACCTTTAGTATGTGTTGATAGAAGGAAACCTGGATATTGGAAGCATAAAAATGTTCATTTAAACGATATTTGAGAGATAAAATATTATGATAAATAATCGGTACAAAGCAACACTTATTTTGAGCTACAGAAGCCATAGCTTGCGTAGCAGTTGCGTTTTGTGTATTTGAACACCAACGTATACCGTTGTAAACAATGCATCAGCTACTCGGTATGGCTTGTGACGTCATTTTCCCACAATTCCGCAATTCCTGTTGTCTTCGCAACCGTTTGAATTCTACAACTCTTTTTCATTCATTTTTGTCTAAATTACTGTTCAATTCGCGCAAACAACTATTTATCACGTATTAATTGAGAGGAAGAATTTTTAAGTAGACTTTCAGGAAATCGGTTCAGAAGCCCAATGGGCTAGCTGATTACAGTTGAGAGTCCATTGGTTGAAGAATTGAATGGGATATTAATCTTGTGTAGGTCATCTCCTTTCTTCCTCGCGGTCATCCTTTTTTTCTCATTCCTCTCCGTCGTGTTTCATCTCACTTTCTCCATTCTCCTTCACACTAACATCTCTTAAACTTCGACCGTATTTTCATTCCCGTTCCACAAGAGCCACATTTCTGCTCCACAATGCTGCGCAGAACAGACAGCCTTCAAACGTCAGTCTTTAAATAATTCTTTTAAATAATAACTCACTTTATTAAATAGTATACGTCATCAACTGATTCCCACCGATTTACAGCTCTGCATACGAACGATATTTGGGAGGGAAAATGTTGTAATTAATTTTTCTTTTTTCTCCCAGCTTATTGCCCAAAAGAACTCGTATGCACACTCACGTTTCTCCTGCGACTGAAATTCATTTTTAACGACAGCATACAAGATTTTTCAGCTCTGTAGAGTCATCGGAAGTTAATATTTCAATGATGACATAAAAGATTTAATTGCTTATCTAAGTGCGAGACTATTTCATCACTTAAGACATAAAATATACAGTCTCCGGTGTAATTCAGAGGAAATATTTAATATTTAACACAATGAAAGTTTTATCTGTTTCTAAACTTCTTCATTTCTACCAACCTGAAATAGAAAAGTACTTCCATTATGTGGAACAATAGACTTTTAACCTTTGGATGAGACCAAAAATACTAAAGAAATGAAATAAAGAAAGGTAAAACATACCAAATATAGCAAGCATAGCAAAATCTACTTTCTCGAGAGTAATTTGATATCGTCCGAAATTTTAAACCGCCAGTAAAATCTGACATGCCAGGAAATGACATGTTTCTCACGAATTACAATAACACAGCTCCTAACAGTGTTGAAAAGAAGGTGTACTTGAACTCGCGAAGCAAAAAAAGTATGTTTTCGATCTAACTTTGTTTGAGTGAGGACAGAAAAGAAGTACCGATCGCTCGACTAGAGCACGCGATTAAAACCGGAATGAAACCGAGAGCGGAATTCGCGAGAGGTAACGTTACAACGGCGCAGAAAGCTTCCCCTGGGACTCTCATTTCGATTCCACCAATACCACTACACCATCGCCAAAAACCAACCAGAACCAAACCCCCCCACCCCACTCCTAAACAGTTCCTTTCCGACGCCAACATTATTTCCACTCGATCCAATCGGGAATCGGCTCGTAAACAAATGAAGCGCGAAATCGTATCCGAAAATAATTCCCGAAACTCAAACGAAGAATCGGGAACACATGAGGAGTGTGGTATGGGGTGGAAGAATGTAGGGGCGCGCACATGGGGTTGAAATTGTAAGGAGAGGATTGAAGTGGGATGGGGGATATAGCTCGGGAATTGGAAAGGATACGGAAAAGGGTTTTTTCAGGGTGTAAGGAGGGGGTGGGGAGGAATGGAACGCGGAAAAAGCAATACCGGAACGAAGGGGAAAGGATAGAGAGACGCGATAAAAATGACTGGAGGCAGACTTAAATGAAGAGTTTCCAGAGAGAGAAAAATTATTTAAGTAACAACATGTGAATCACACTATAAACATTCTATATACAGTACCGCTTTAGGTGATGTTTTTTCGAGTGTATCCCGCGAACTTGTTCGGTTTGCTGCCCGACGTTTCGTGGCCTTTTCGGGGAATTCCGGGGGATCTAGATCCTTCCCCCCCGAAATATAAAAACACTTTTACTGTGGAATTGCTAGATGAAGTGGACCAACAGCCGTAACGTCTTATGCTTGTCCATTTTACACCGACATGGATATTATTGTATTGGTTTGCGGGGATGGACTAAGGACTTATGTTGTTGTGAAGCAGTGGCGGATCTAAGGAGGGGTTAGGGGGCTATAGCCCCCCCCTAGGGCATCCAATTTACATTAGATAGAATAGCAATTTTGTTCGGATCCCCACTACTGCTGGTAGGTTGACCCCCACTTAGCCCCCCCTTGTCCCTATCCTGAAACCGCCACTATTGTGAAGATACTACTTCGCGTCAAAGAGGGTCTCTTCGAAGCCAGAATAGCGCCATTCGCACCTATCTTGTATCATTATACATCTTGAGCTTATTCTCCTGGCATTTTTACCCGGGGGGGACTGCGTGTTTAGAGGAAAACGGATACAGTAGTAAAGACATCAGGAAGAGAATTGCATTGGCAAAGGAGGCGTTCATGAACAGGAAGTAGCTTATAAGAGGATCGTTATGTAAGAGTTTAAAGAAAAGGTTAGAGAAGAGAGTTTGATCTGGAGTGTAGCTCTTCATGGTGCAGAAACCTGGACACTAAGGAAGGAAGAAGAGAGAAGACTGGAGGCTTTTGAGATATGGGTGTGGCGAAGAATGGATAAGGTGAAGTGGATGAAGAGAAGGAGGAACGAAGAAGTGTTAGACATGGTGGGTGAGGAGACAGAAGGTATGGATGGAGCGAGTACTTACCGGGGAGGGGATGTTGAAAATGGTGTTAGAGGGTAGAATGTTAGGTAAACGAGGGAGGGGAAGGGAAAGAATAGGATTAGATAGAATGAAAGGGAGTAGGCTGAATTGAAGAGGGAAGTGCTTGAAGAAATGAGACTTTCTCAGAATACTTCTCAAGTATTCCATGGAAACCTACCTTAATCGGTAGTATGCTATAATAATAATGTCTCTGTGTGTCAGTGATTGTCAAGGCTTGCCGGTTGAGATGGTGTTTGGGCCTTGCGGTCTTAAGTCCATCCCCGCAAACCAATACAGCATAACCATAGTCGGTGTAGAACGGTCAAGTGCAATACGTTACGGCGTTTGGAGCTCATAATTTTATAATTCCAATTCAAGGTCGTATAGCTCTAATCCATTTATTCACAATTACTTTCATTCATCATAAAAGAAAACAAAATATTGAAAAACCATGAATTTACAAAATATTTCTTTGAAAAATTAATGAGGAGGGAACCCGGAGCTTTTTTTATCCTGATCTTTATTTATAGAGACGAGACTCCGTCATTGAAGTCGTCATGCAGAAAGGGGGATGAGGGATCGGGTGATTGAAAACGACTTCGATAGATGTGATGGCATATAAACAAACAAAGGTACACCACTGGATCCACGACATGAATTGAAGTTAAAGTCTCATTGCGGGCCGAATTCCACCATCAATGAAACTGAATAGAGATTGTTCACATGGCACTTACTTCAGTAACGAACCAAAACCAATCCTGAATAATTATCAAACGGTTCAATATTCGAGAAAAACCAACGAATTCCCTGGAATAGGGCATATTTCAAGCCAGTTTTTAATCGTGATAAATGCATCATCAATACATTTTTCATCAGGGATTTTCTCATTATGATTCTCGATAATCACTAAAAATACTTCGGAAAATTCATCAGTGTAACTCCTCATAGTTAGAAATTTAAACTCTAAACCTCAAATTCTTACAATATAAAAATTTCAAATCCATCATCTTTCTCATTAAATACAGATATATGGAAAATTTGGATATTTTACTCTACGATATCGCATAATTTTTTCAATCTAAAAAAACATGACCCTCACAGCGACTCAATTCATAATAGGTAGTTTTAACAACCTATTTGATATTTTCAAGACTAGTATGACGGCTATAAACATAGCACTTATTTTAAAGATGCGCGTTTATAAAACCTCTCATTAAAACGGAAACCTTGGATAATCCAGCGATTTCAGTTATGATAACCACATTTTCAACTCAAAAGCCATTTTAAACTGCGTAAATTTTACGATAAAATAAAATTGTACCTTGATTGCGAAGGTTTATTATTACAATTTTATGATGCATACATTACTTTCCTTCCTTCATTTTGATTTTCTCATCGATTGATCCGCAAAAGCATTCAGTTAACTCTCTTTCGCATGACACCAAAACATTTTAACAAAATAATTTATTCTAAATGAAATATAATCGACTAACATAAATATATCAACCAAAAGATAATCTATAACGTTGAGTTTAGAGAGCGTCATTCCAATTCCAAGTCAATCCAAATTCCATGAGATCATCTCTTTCCAATAATCTTCACTGCACCCAGCGAGCAGAAACGGGAAATGTTTCGACCCATGACATAGTTCCTCCCGCGGCGCTTTTATTCATCCGACAGAGTATATTGGACGATATTGGCTGAGGCTTATCTCGAAGATCTACCGCAAACTCCATCGGGACGTCAATTTTAACAGCCCGCGACCCGAAAGGCCAGCTATTTCCCAGCACGAAAAGGAGAGGGAAGAGTACGAAAGAAACACAACTACCTACATCATTAGTTACCAGTGCTCCTGGAGTCCAAAAGAAAAAAGAGAAAGTAAAAGACCCTTATACGCTCGAAGAAGATGAAAGAAGAGGAGAAAGGAAGAGAGGGACGATAGAGAAACGGAAAGATTAATGAAGGAAGCCAAGCAAGTCCACTCAAAGTGTTTTAGGAGACTGAAGGGGAACCAGAGGAGAGGAAGAAAAATGCATAAAGGAAGACAGAAGCACAAGAGGACGTGGGAGCGAACAAAAGGTAGTTATTTGAACGAGACGACCGACTGCTACTGTCATTTGCGCCGTGAGGGAAGGGTAGGTGAAGAAGGGTGGAGAGAAACCCGGCGTCGGCATTTGCGTGCTCTCAACGAAAGGCGCTAAGGGGACCACGGTTTAACGTCCCATGCGACGGACGGCGTGTTGGGCATGAAATATCCTCCACATAACATTCAAGCAGGGATCGGGAAATCTCTTAAAATTCTCAGCCACCGGGATTAAAGAACAGGAGTTCTCAGCACAAAACATCAATAAACAATGGAATAACACTATGCGCTCTTGCAAAGCATAGTGTAGACAATAGCCAAACTTGTGATTTTGATACTGCTGAAATTGTACATTATGAAAATAATTTTTTAATATTAATTAAAGAAATGATTCATGCATCTAAAAATAAAAATCACTACAATAAAGATCAGACATTAACAACCTCAGCAAAATTTATTTTTATTTAATTATTCCAAATTGATGGTAACCATGATATTTTACTAACGTAGCTACAATCGTTAAACAAAACGTGGCTACCATTGACGAAGTTTTTACGCTAATATTAGCTTCACAATGTTGACAAACCTATTTCTCTTGTCTCCTGTAAAGTTCACATTTAGTGACTAACTAACTTTTCATGTCAACGCTTCAATTAATTACCACCGCCAGGAGTTGAATCTGAGCCCACTGGGTTGGAAGCCAACACTCTAGCCACCTCACCAGTTCGATCCCCGCGAGCAAAATGATAGTGGATGAAAAGTTGGAGAAATGGATGGGAAATAAAAAAAGCAGTTGTTCACATGGGCGTACCAAGCGAGGGGCAGGAGGGGGCAGCTGCCCCCCCTAGAAGCAAAACTCGCAAATGTCTTTAAGGAAAATAATATTTTTTCAAGCATATAATTTTAAAAACTAATATAGAGCTGTTACAGTTGCCTTAAAATTTTGGTTTCATTCACCTTTTCCATGCTTAAATCTTACCTATAACTTGAACAACCATGGCTTGCCCCCCCCCTTTAGTTTTGATCCTGGGTACGCAGTTGGTTGAGAGAACAAAAGGACAGCGGATAAAGAATGGGAGAAATGGATGGGAAAGAAAGAGAGAGCCGGTTAAAAAAGAGAGAAATGAGGGAGGAAGGGTGTGGGAATGTAGGAAGAGAAAGAGGAATGGTAGAAAGGAACGGGAGAAGTTGTTTGGAAAGTGGAATGAGAGAGAAAGAGTGGTTTGACGCGGGGCTCAGCGGAGGAGAGATTGGTGCTGGAAATTGAAAGAGGATGTAAGATGCATGCCTCATTGGCTGCAAATCTCCTTCGTTCAAACAGACGCGCACAACATTTCAAACCCCCGTCCGACCATCTCTCCTCACGACCTCAGACTCCCAACCTCCCTCCTACGCTATAACCTTCCCTCCCCACTTGGAGCATCGCCGCTCGTATCTTCTTTAACGTACGCGCGTATGCTCACATAAATGTACAGAGGAAAGGAGTTGGAAATGGACAAATTTCTCCCAACACTTAGTCTTTAACCCTTTCTAACCAAGAGCGGCTTCTGGCAGATATTAAATTTCAATACTTCTCATTTTTAAAAAAATGTGAAATTTTGAAGAGAAGAATTTAAGAAAAAGTGAAATGTCAAATCTCAATTACCCCCGAAAGCAGCACAATGAGGCCTTTACATCAAAAAATCAACTACAGACGAACACATACATATGTCCTGGAAGGGGCAATCTATCCAGGCGGGACTCGAACCCGCGACCTTCGGTATGATAGGCGAGGACTTATCCCCGCTGCCACGGAGGCAACTCAATCGAAATTATTGCGGCAGCTACATATTTCACCATTAAACTTTACAGCACTAAAGAAGTCGAAGTTTTAATTTTTCCTGAATACTGCTGAAAGTGTATACATTTTTGATGTTACTTAAAAGCAAAATTGGGCTTTAATGGGTTAATATACATGCATGAATTTCCAAGAGAAAAAATTCCCATGGACCGGGAATTAAACCGAGGACCTTAGGATTTCTAAGTCACTGCGCAGACCACCACGCTATCCAGGTTCTTTGATTCCTGTGCCAATTACCCAGTAAGCCAAAAGTCCGTGGTTCCATTCCCGGTCCAAGGGAATTTTTTCTCATGGCAATTCATGTATATTACACAGCCGTGTACGCGGTATGCTTCGAAATATTTCACATAGTCTTTAAGTTGATATGTTAATCATGCGGCCAAAAATATCCATGTATAGTAGGAAGAGTAATGAGAAAATTATTTAGCCACGAAATTTTAAATGAAAATGCCGCAAGCCTCCTCAATAAGCATGTGGCGGGGGATGTTAGCACATCAGCCATAAACAAAAAAAGAAAAGGAGGTGAATGCAATGATTAACCTGACGTCAATTCCATCGTTGAGACATTTGCGAGGGGTAACCGTACGACTAATCTATATGAAATACGTCCAGGTTATTACCGCTTAACTTCCCACCTGACGGATCCAGAGGAGGGCTGTGCTTGAAATGCTGTCTAAATAGCACCAAATCATATGTGGAAATTTCTATGAAAACCTCCACCACCACCGAAGTGCGAACCCAAGCCCTCGGAAAAGAAAGCTTACAACGGGCACAATGCAACCCAATACCGATCAATTTGGCGTCTTAAACAATTGCCTGTCATTCCACACTTCCCGATTATAATAATTATCTGTTTCCGCTAATTATCTATGAAACTTCTCTCACGTCATGCATTAGCATATACACTCCTTATACTCTTTGGCAAGGGTGCAAAACTATTAAACAAATAAAATTTAATTTTTTTGATAAAATTTCGGAAGATCATGAAACGAAATTCGAATTCTGTTACTCCTCCCAAATCCACCCCTGCTGTGTAACCCGCCACGATGATAATGCATTGCATTAATTCGCGTCGCACGGATAATAAACACTATATGTTATAATTATGTCTCCACTCTTCAACCCTCACATTGTCATAAGGATTTCCGGTAAATTGCTAAGTCATCCTGCATGTAGATGTAGGTCTTCCAACGTAGCGAGTCCGTGGGTGAAAGAGCTAAAGGAAAGGACTATGGAGAAAGTAGTACGGAAAGAATTAAAGCGAAAAAGGAGAAGGAACAGGCGGAAGACTTGGGTTTGGACGGGAAATGAAAAATGCATTAGGCAAAGGAAGAGTTAAGAGTACACTCAATCCCCACCCCTATACTCTTTCCCATTTGACTTTCGGGGAATGCCCAGGGTGTGGGAGGGGTCTGATGGAAAGAGGGACACGAAGAGAAGGAATGGAAAAGATATTGACGGATTCGGATGGACGAAAGGGAATGGAAAGGGAGAAAAGACATTCGAGGGTATAAATGTGGAAAACATAAGGCGAAGGTAAGAGGACGAGAAATAATGACAAAGGGAAGGAAGAAAAGCCTTAAAAAGGAAAACAGGCAAGCAATAATAGGACTTTTTATAAATCTTAAGAATTAAACCGGATTACGATGGCAGAGGCAGCCGTCGAAACTTCGGCCTGCAAGCAACTCAACCGGTGGAAAACCCGAGAAGATTTCACCAGTATCAATCGCTAGAAAAGGATCTTGTATTTGATATTTAGCATAATGAAAGCGCTTGTCTATTTCCACTCCGCTTTATTTCTACTGACCCAGGTTTCGGCTTATAAAGGCCGTTTTACACGGTACACGGAATTGCGCATTCTGACGTACGTGCGAAGGCGCAATCAAAATTGCGTCGTGTAAAGCGGTGAATTGCTAGAACACATGCGAGAATGCGTGGATGCGAGATGGCAAAATAGCCCCTGTTCTAATTTCGTTCATGCATTCGCGCAATTCCACGCGATTTTAGAAATAAATGCAGCTCTAACCTGCGCAATTCCGTGCCCCGTGTAAAACGGCCTTAATGTCATTTTCAAGGTATGGCATTTTTGCTAAATGTAACCAGGAGGCGATTTTTTTATCTCGTAAAATATTATGTAGCGATATTTTTACGGGCCGTATTAAGTGACATTTAACCTCCAGATATTGGTAATTATAATCGCAAAATCATCGTCCTCCGATGTTTAAGTTCCAATGTAGATCACGCCTACTCACACCCAGCCAAACCAACATTCAGGTGGAATCACAGACGGAGGTTGTTGATTCTCAAAATGTCCCAGTAAATAGATCGTAATTATTTTGATAGGATTATTAGAGGGGCACCGCTTTTTCCACCACTTTTCACGTAAAGTAGAGCGAAAAGCTGTCGGGGAAACTCGCTCCTTTCGTCACAATAGGTATCGCAGTACGGATGGGTTCCACGCAGTGACCCTTGTCCCTCGCTTTTCAACATCTGATTGAGCTAATAGCTGAATCGGATATCTGATACATGATGAACGGATCACCGATGATTTCTGATATGATGATGACCGATAATCTTTTCCGAGTCGGAGACAATGTTTAAGATATCGAAATAACAAAGAATCTGAGGACTTTTCCACCGTTTTTACTACGCATACGAAGAGTTTAATTATCAGGTACGGGTGAATGCAAATATATCCAGGGGCGCATGGGAGAATGGAATATCCACCGGGAGATAGGGGAGTTTTTACGGTAGGGAGTGCAACGATCTGCGATACATGCAACTCAAAATTCCCTCACGTTTGGGAATTGTAGCCATACATTTGCACATACACACCCTTTACTCCTTCATAACGATACAAAAAAATTAAATTAATAAAAATTAAAAACTTTTGATAAAATTTGAGGGGATCATGACCCCTGTGACCCCCCGCCTGAATCCGCCACTGGTATGGAATACCCCCGGGAGAGAAGGACGTTTTAACTGCGTGTGTGCTATGATTTACGATAAATACAACTCAAACTTCTCTCACGCCATACATTACCATGCACTCTCTTTACTCCTTGCCAAGGGCACAAAAACCATTAAACTAATAAAATTTAATTAATTTGATAAAATTTGGGGGAGAAGTCAAGACCTCTGTAGCCCCGCCTAAATCCACCCCTGCCGAGTGACATGCCGCGATAATAATTGAAACGCGTCGTGCGAATAATAAAAACTGCATTTACGCGGACGGAGAAGAAACGCAAAGCAAAGAAACGAGATGAAATGAAAAAGAAATGAGGGAACGGACAACCTGAGGAGAAGGCAGATGAAAGAGAATGGAAGAGAAAACAAGAGGAAGAGAGAGAGAGAGAAAGAGGGATTGAATATACGTGTAAAAGACTGAGAAAGTGGTGGAAGTAGTTTTAAAAGCTTTTCCTCGGAAAAGAAATCCCTATTGGAAGAATATTAGATGAGGGAAGGGGGGAGATGGGGGAAAAGCGAAGTTGGGCCATCGGGATCTTTCAGCGAGAGGTCCATTTGAAGGTAGGGAGGGAAGCTTTCCGGCGATACAGCGAGAAGGGAGAACTTAGCGGGGGAGACGACGACGTTCGTCGGGCGCAACGGACCCAAGCGAAGGCACACCTATAAAACCCATCCACCCCGCCATTCCCAAAGGATATCGGCTACGTATGATTTCTCCTTTCCGGAGCCTAATGCCAAAGTTTGCTCTCCACGAAACCTTAGTCCGTACTCTATAGAGGAGGTCCAATTCCATTCCAATAGTAGAAGGCTGATTTCTGTTGCCACTTCGGTCGCATTTTAATCGGCTTTCAAAAATGTCCGCTGCACGGTGATGAGTGCAATGCGATTCACTTTTTTTTCTATAATATGCTGAATGGCCTTTGCGAATGCGAGGTATTGCATCGCAGAGTTATGAATTTGATAAATAACGCCATCATGAATGTAAATTTTGTTTTAAACCCCTAATTATACCTTAAGTATTTACCCGAGAAACTCGGATCAATTTGTTTGTCAGCGACGCGAGTGGCGACTTTTGTAAACCTATTTAAATGCGCGGTGGGTGACAACACATTTAGAGACCGACTTGAGTATCCTCTTTTGCTATATTCGTGCCCCCCCCAGAAAAAAATCCTTGATCCGCCCCTGGCGGGCATTCCGCGAGATATTTTTATTTAAATGCATACGGATAATGATAACATACTAGGGGGTAAGTTGCCCATGGATGCAAATGATATTTTTCTAAACAGAGTTGGGTATAGAAATTAGGCAAAGGAAACAAATGAGATCAAATAGTTATTTAGTAACAGAGAACATAGTCTCAGTGGTACCCCTTAGCCACAAAGTTTTTGTACGTCTTCTATAAATTTCTGTATCTAACATAATTCACAGTGTCCGGCGATATCTGGTGGAAATGTTTTATATCCATGAGAATAAAATAGAATGGTTAACTTACACACAATTTTATTTACGAAGTACCGACCCGGTTTCGACCTTGATAATGACACTACGTGTCGAAACCGGGTCGGTACTTTGTAAATAAAATTGTGTGGAAGTCAACCATTTTATTTTATTCTCATGTTCTGTATCTAACTTTGTTTCGAAAAAAATCGCGTGTACCCATTGGCTTCTCTTGTCTTCATATATATGAGGGGGCATATCACCGCATGCCGTAGCTATGCCCTCGATTATCATCATCAAACTAATTCAGACTCTAGCGCTCAATTTTTTATTTCCATAATTTCGGGAGAGGCTTAGAGATTTTTTTCTTAATAATCGCCCCTGAGGTGTGATATCGGACCCAAAGAGATCACGGGTGAAACAAAAGAAGAAAGGAATTCGTGGGGTAGAGCCGAACGAGACAATAATGAGCGATATATATGAGAGTTAGGGGTAAGCGACAAAGCAGAAGGCGGCGATGGATGGCTCCAGAAGTTGTCCTCTCCGCAGTCGTCGGCGCGACAATGAATAGGATTGCTGGAACCGTGGGCGAAATGGGACTCAAAGGAGGTTCATGAAAAGGGAGGGCGCAAGAGGGATGAGAGATCTTCCGAGATCTGAAGTTCAGCAGCTCAAGGATGGAAGAGGAGGAGAGAAGCGGGTATTCTTGGGAACGGGAGATGACGAATTAAGGATGCCACTGAAAGCGAAGAAGCCGTACGAAATAAAATGAACCTCCTCCCTCGCAAGCCTTACGCAAACACTCTATGATGTGAGAATACTCCCTATCGGGTATCGGGCTGGTATCGTAGCCTGAGTGTCGGCTTCCCACCCTGTGGGTCCGGGTTCCAATCCAGATTCAAATAAAAAATAGTAATTTATATAAATATTGTTGTTCGTAATATAATTGTTTAAATCAAAATATGTCGTGGGACATCCGGAAAAATCAATGAACTGCTATGAAAACATTGGATAAGCGGTATGGCGCATTGATCGGGTAATGGTAATCGATTTTTCAC
This sequence comes from Ischnura elegans, assembly GCF_921293095.1. NCBI lineage: Eukaryota > Metazoa > Arthropoda > Insecta > Odonata > Coenagrionidae > Ischnura > Ischnura elegans. The sequence goes on from NC_060252.1 coordinate 83,120,137, forward strand.
GGACATTTATCGATGGCGGATGGCAATATCCAATTTTTCACTGGTCTCCAGCAATCGAGGAGCATCTATTATCGTTTTTACTGTTTTCCTTTTAAGGACTTGATTATGAAAGATCAAATTCATTCGATTGAAGGAAGACTAAAAATGCCCAAATGGAATGCAGCATCGCCAGAATCACCCACTAAATCATCAACTATATTTGGACTGACGCAGTTAATAAATTGATCTTTGATATTCAAAAGCCATTTACCATTGATATCATAAATTTAAAGTACCAAATAAAACACCATCAATAAAATACCATAAGCACGTCAAAGGGAAATATTTTTGATTAAATTCGAGATCTTAGGACGACGATGGGTAATATGTTGTCTTACGGCAGCTTTACGGCAAGAAAATCCACAATGATTCAGCTCAATTGCAAACGATATGCCAATATACTTTTTTAAAAAAGGAATGTGCATGGCTTACCAGCAGAACTCATCAGATCCGCGGCATTTAAACTTTCTTTAAAGTTACCGAGTAACCATGATAGCGGGTAGGACTGTCCAGCCAATCAACACGCCTCCCTGGTGCTTACTCAAAAGATAAAATCAGCAATCCAAACCTTTGAAAACGCCGCCTCAGTGCACTTTCAAAAGACCGGAACAGTTTGCAACGATCGAATGGTTTTTGAGAGACCGTAAAAATATTTACTCGTCGCCCAGGAATCTGCAGTGAGATCACTGAAAGTGATATGAACTCGTTGAGGAGTCAGCGAATGCTTGGAATGTCGATTCATTGGACCGAAGATGCAACGATGAAAAAATAATAGCCTGCATTAACTGAAAGATTAACCTTTTCTTTAATTGAATCCGGCTCGGAGAGTTGATTTTAATCGTAAAATAACTTAAAATCCAAGTAAAGCAATTGATACTTTCACCACGTAAAGGTTAAATTATGCCCGGACGATACCCCAGCCGCAATTTAATTCAAGCCGTTGACGAACAATCGATGGGAAAAGTACATACCGGATTAATAACAGAAATTACTGAGAAAATCTTTAGTGTTCTACATTCCTCGTTCGTTATTAAACATGGTAAATTTAAACTACTTATCCAAAATGCAAAAAAATTACTATCATATCGTCGGCCGAGTCGGCACTCTGTAAAAAAGCAGCAATTATATCTAAAATGGATGTATGTACCTAGACACTTCACAGTAATTATTCAAAACATAAAATAAACCGATTCCATACGAGTGCTGCAATTAAATTTACGTTGGACAACTTGGTTTAACTTCAAGGAATTTCCTTATCACATGCCTAATAAGAGAGTACTAAGCGGGGAGGGACTTCTGAAAACCATGTTACAGGAAAAAAACAGATGGAGGCAAGGTAAAGCACAGGATTTATGGATTGAACGAAAGCAATAAACCTTATTACGCATTGAAGAGTGAAGTTCACAACGAGAGAGGAGACTAACATCCACAAACCGATGATTATCATAATTCAAATACGTCTAGGAAAAAAAAAGGGGTCATTAGAAATTCCATACAACAAAAGAAAAATTGATGGTAACTTACAGTACACAGATTCTACCGTTTTACCAAGAAATCTTCCAACGAGGATGATTAACTACGAGCTATGATTAACTCGTACTTTTACCAAGGTTAATAATGCGGCGTCTCGTATTCTTTAGCCCCATGAAAATACTTAATAGGCCTAAAAATAGGCCACCAGCCGAGGTAATGAGTAAAAATATGTTCCCTGCAAGCTTATCTTTATTTAAAGTATTTTACCGATTACGGTAGGTTTCCTTGGACTACTAATGAAGCATTCCGGCAGCCTCTGCTTCCTTCATATACTTCCCTCTTCGTTTCACTATGAGGCCTACTTCCCTTCATCCTATCTAAAAATCCTATTCTCTTCCTTCCTCGCCCTCGTTTACTTAACATTCTAGCTTCTAATATTGCTTTCAACATCCCCTCGTTTCTAAGTACTGTCTCCATCCATACCTTCTGTCTCCTCCGCATCTCATCTAAAAGCTGCCTCTCTTCACCCACTAAGACCAGTACTTCGTCGTTCCTCCTCCTCTCCGCACACTTCAACTTCTCCATTCTTCGCCGCACCAACATCTCGAACTCCTCCAGTCTTCTCTCGTCCTACTTCCAAAGTGCCCACGTTTCTGCACTGTCAAGCGCTACACCCCATATCAGGCTCTTTACTTACGTTTTGTATAAAATCTTACGTAACGATCCATTCAGAAGCTCGTTCCTGTCCGTTAACTCTTCCTTCGCTAGCGCAATTTTCTTCTTCTTCTTCTTCTTCTTCTTCTTCTTCTTCTTCTTCTTCCTTCCAGGATTAGGCTACTAAGCCTGTTCCGGCTCCACATCACCATCTTTTCCTTGGTCTTCCTATACTTCTCTTGCCAAATGGTTGATATTCCATTGCTTGCTTTGGAATTCTTTCATTTGGCATTCGAAGTAAATGCTCTTTCCATCTATGTTTGTAGTCTTTTAATTTGTCAGTGACCGCTTGGACACCCAGTTCATCTCTTATTTGAGTGTTTCTTATTTTATCCAATATTGTGCAACCTTTAACTGATCTTAAAAATTTCATTTCAGACGATTCTATCTGCCTTAATTCCTTCTTTTTTGTTACCCAACATTCTGATCCGTAGAGTACAGTAGGGACTGCCATCACTTTGTAAAATTTTATTTGTGTTTCTTTTCTTGTTTTGTTCTTCAGAGTTCTTCTGATAGTGCCACATATTCTCTGGAAAGTGTTAACCTTATTCATAATATCTTTTTCCTCGTCATATGTTATGTCGCATCCTAAGTACTGGAAGTGCGACACTTGCTCCAGGACTTGATCCTCAATAACAATTGTTGTTCTTATCGGGTTGCTTCCTAAAAATGCCATAGTCTTTGTTTTGTTTTTTGAAATTCTCAGGTTGTATAGCTTGCTCAACTCGTGTAGTCTGTGTAGCGCAATTTTCTTCCGGTAAAATATATTTAATAATATGGCAAAATAAAATGGACCCTAGATATAAAATACTACACAACATCCGGATTGTGAAATTTTACATCATCACCATCAGTTCAGTCGTCGCTAGTTGATGCGAACTAGAAAAATACTTTGGGCGCACCCAAGCAGTGAGTCAGGTATAAATAGAATAAGAGCGGGAAATAAACAAGGCGATGGAAGAGAAATGGAAGGTATTTACGGATTCCTAATTACTTTCGTCGTTTGCGGCTCCTTTCAACGGATCCTGCGACCAGGCGCCGCACGAGAGAAGAGAGTCTTGAGAGGTAAAAGGAAGAGGTAGAAAGGCGGGAAAAGGAATGAAAAGGCAAGAGAGGAAACAAAGAGCTCGTGACTGAGAGGGAGAAATGTAGAGAGGAAAAGAATGGGAAGAGGGAAGCTCAGGAAATGGACGCCCCGTCGCGCAGGCGGACAGATAAAAGCAGACGGGACTTGGGAAGAGAAATAAAATAGTTTGAGAAGATATAAAGGTGTGGAAGCGGTGTATCATGGATTTTTAGGCCTAAAAATAGGCCACTTTTTTCATAAAATTTAATTAATTACATTTACCCAGGTTGAGAATGCGGCTCTCCAACTGCATATTCTGCAGGCCCGTCTAAATATTAATGGGACCTAAAAATGGTAAACGAGTCGAGGCGACTAGTAAAATAAATGTTCCATACAATCCTATTTTAGTCGGTAGAATCAAGGGCGTACCCAGGATCAAAACTAGGGGGGGAGGGCAAGCCATGGTTGTTCAAGTTGTAGGTAAGATTTAAACATGGAAAAGGTGAATTAAATCAACATTTTAAGGAAACTCTAACAGCTCTTTATTAGTTTTTAAAATTATTTGCTTGAAAAAATATTATTTTACTTAAAGACATTTCCGATTTTTGCTTCTAGGGTGGGGGGGGGGCAGTTGCCCCCTCCTGCCCCTCGCTTGGTACGCCCATGTGAACAACTGCTTTTTTATTTCCACATCTCCAACTATTCATCCGCTAATCATTTTGCTCACGGGGATCGAATTGGTGTGGTGGCTAGGATGTTAGGCTTCCCACCCAGTGAGCTCAGGTTCAACTCCTGGCGGTGGTAATTAATTGAAGCGTTGACATGAAAAGTTAGTTAGTCACTACATGTGAATTTGCCCCCTCGTTGGGTACGCCCATGGGTAGAATACCTCTAATAGTAAATCAAAATGAAATAGATCACGGCACTATATACTCCACCACATCTGGATTGTGAAATTTTGCATAATCATCACATCGATGGCTACTTGTAAGTTCTAACAACACGTATCTCAAAATTTTCCCGGTCTGAGTTAATATTGCTAATACTGTTAATAAAAAATAATATTAAAGCAAAAAACAACTCTTTTTTGCAAATCTATGCTTCATTGTCAGTTTTATGTATTTTTGGTTTTTAATTTCAATTACAATTATATAATATTCAAAATATAAATCGTTTTTTTTTTTGCCCTTCCGAAAAGTTGTCATGTTTGAGATACGTGTTGTTGGAACTTAGCCATTGCCATGTGAAATTTTACTCTATAGTGTTCCATACAGTGCTTTTAAAGACGTCCGTCTCGGAATAACGACAAAGAGGTGTTTATTCTCCAACATCAGATTAGTAAAAAGTTAGAGATTACGAAATATAGTTAAGGATATCAATCGACAGCTGTAGGTGGTTCTTCGCTATCAAGACAAACGCGCGTATGAAGCGTAAACCGCGCTCTTGTTTCCTTCAATCCACTTTGGAAAGGAAACGGACCCCGAAATGTTAAATACCAACTTCGGTTGGTCACATTTTGTTCGGTAGTTAGTGGTACAAAAAAAATTCGTACAGAATCCGTGTAATTCATTTTTCTAGTCAATATTACATCCAATTTGTTTGAGGTGAGAAAAAAAAAGGTTGTATATGAAGGAAGCGGACCTTGAAATCTTAAATAGCCTTTTCGGTTGATCACATTTTTTTGGTAGTTTGGCCACATGCATTTGGCGATGGTAGCTCAACATATAAAGCAATATACGACTCATGTATTTTCATCCAGTCGTGGACTCCCGACGACGAACAATTTACAACAGTATTCTTCCATAGACACTTTACGGGAGACGGGAATCAAAAATTAATTCGGATACCATCGATGAAATTTTCGAGTCATCGATTCCTATGATCGACGAATATTTATTTCAGCCCTTGAAATTCGATTAAAAAGCCCCTAAAAGATAATAGTTGAGCACTAGACGGTGGGAGAAGGAGATGGGGATGGAGTAGGGGTGCAGGGCCGGGAAAGAGAGAGGGAGTGGGAGGCGAAGAAGTAAGTCTCTCGTACCGGCTTTTCTTGAAAGGTTTTAGATGGTTTTCTCTCGAGGGAAAAGACTATATGGTAGTAAAGAGTGGGGGTGAGGTGGAGTAGGGTGGTGTGAAAGAGGAAAGGAATCGGAAAATGTATTCGCATCGGACGCAGGGGAGACTAACCGAGGGGAAAAGAGTGGGATGACACGGTCATTCGATGCGATATTACGAATGACACGGTCGTTTGATGCGATATTACGAATGACACGGTTGTTCGATGCGATATTACGAATGATACGGTCGTTCGATGCGATATTATGATGATAAATCGATCTCTGCGAATTAGCGCTTCGATAATAATAATGCCGTCTTTATTTATCAACCGAATATAGGCCTATGATATTCTCTCTTGCGATAGGGTAGTTTTCTTCATCAAAGAAAACGAAAGGCATTGATTGCGATTCGTTACCCACCATTAGTGTATTCATAATACACAAATTATTTGATTTTAGAAATCCCAGTATAGAAGAATCTTAATGGTCAATTTTAACCTCATTTGAAAAATGCCAGATTGGCGCCCATGAGATACCACTCCATGTGACGTCAAAGGACCTAGATGCTGTACGAGTAGATAGGAGTTTTCCATCGTCTGAGATTACCTGAGAAATACATGCATGAGGCACAGAGCTCAGGGAAACATGTCTTACTAATCACCCATTAAATTTGCCTAAGATCGGTAATTTCTTTCGTTTGATAGGGTATTAATAATCCTTATTTAAGCCAAACGCTACCTACTAGCAGCCTGCATCGTAGCGGCGCTCATAGCCTCGCACCAAGGTGGCCTCACACGGCGGCAGCCGGAACCAGAATGACGTCACACGGGCTTTTCCCAGCATTCATACTTGGCCGTCGCGTTTTCGCGCGCTTGAACATTTTCACTAAATCGCGAAAAATAGATATTGTCATTTAGAAATCTAAAATCGTGAAATGTGTACTCCAGGAGTAATAATCTTTCGATTTAGGCAATAAAGGAATAATAGGAAACCACCCTATTAAGCTGATGCACACGCACATACATCCATGCCCTAGATGAGAGAAAACCCATCCAGGCAAGACTCGAATCCGCGAAACTTGGATAAACAGTCGAGAACATTACCCCGCCGCCACCGAGGCTAGCAATAGCGTTACAGCGGATATTAAAATTGATATTTCTGCGATTTAACGCTTCGATACACTTTTAAGCATTTTTGTCCATAAGTATGGGGATGCAACTCCTTAGGTAGTCAGTGTCCAATGGCAGCACAAACATTTATTTGGATGTGTACTTTGCGGTTACCATGGAAACTATTTTTCCTGCGTTTCCACCCTATTCGACATGTTATGTAATACTCGGGATTTTCAGGACTCAGGAGATCGCTACGCTACGGTGGATATTAAAATTGATCTCACTACGATTTAACGTGGATACTGTGGGTATCAAAAATGGAAATAATTGAGATATACTGCTGCTGATATCTTTCAAAATGAAATTTCAGCAAATTACTTCTCAATATACTACAACTGAACTACGTGCCATCTTAGTCAGAATATGTGAGTAAAAATTAACTCATATATTTCAATACCTTGATATTAATTTTTTTCCGGGTTACTCTGAAAATGGACACCCATACCAGACGTTGCGCAAACCTGAAGCATAATCTCAAGTATAATACAAGCATGCCAATGGACTTTAAAATAACCAATTAACGTTAACCAGGGATTCATTTTTCTCCGATTTTCTCTAAGCGAACGCCGATTCCTAAGGCAAAGTGTTCCCTATTTTATTGTATTCGAAGGCTTATTTCCGCGGTCATCTGTGTGCCTTTCTTCACGTTGGAGATGCAGCAACTACGATGGTTAGCCCTTCGCCTGGTTCGAAAGTGATATTTTCGGTGCTGGGCAAATGGACATAAATACTCTGTGGGTGTAGAATAAATTATGGACTGAAAAAATATATAAACACTGGCGACAACATTCGACCCCATGACCGGAGAAATCACTTCATTTGCGTTTTAAAAAATTGAAATTTGGTTTACTACACTGTATTGTTTACTGTGACAAATTAAGTTCCGACCGAAAACTGAAGATGACAAAGCGCGTCAAAACCTAGGCCGTAACAGTAAAAATTATTAAGAACCTAATTTACTTTTCATTGATCCCTAATAAAAATAAGTTTATAATTGAAGCAATCTAATAAATAATTGGACAAGAGACTTCAAGAGTGTTTGTTGCCAAGATATTATTGTTACCCCTCTCTTATAACGAGCCACAGAATTCAATGGTGAAAGTAAAAAAATTATTAGGCAGAACTTTTAAAAACGTAAATCAAAACTTAAAATGGAAGAACTTTCTTTCTAGGCAAAAATCCGTAGATTATCTTAATTACTAATGATCTTTACAAGCGGCCGACCAACAATATTTGCTCCAAAAGAAATAAAAAAACAGGCGAACAAAGAGCTATTTGTTAGCAAATCTTGAAACTTTGGATGCAGGATGTTGTTCGGAGCTTTTTTTGCCGGGAATAATGGCCCGATAAAAGAGCCACCACTCGTAAATCTCAGCTCATTAATGGACACACAACATAAAAATTCGAAACCGAGACTCAATTGCCAATTAACTTTTCTTGCATCATGGAATTCCGAAATCGATACGGCCACTTCCTCCAAACCGCCGCTAGCTAATTAATTCCTCGACACTTAATTATTATAACCTCGGGCGAAAAAAAATAACCTCCCTCCTCCGAATCGAGAAAGGTCATCGTGTCAATTTGACCTCGACCTCCGGCCACCCGACCGAAAAATACGACACCACCGATATTTCCCAGGACGTCATTATCTTCGTCGACTGATATAGTTTTTTTTCCATTATGGTACCTCCCGGCCACACACGCATCTAAACTAATAAGCCCTTTCTTTCGTACGTCATTCCAACTCTTAACGCCACTAGGGAGAGACATCGTGCTGTTGTAAGCCGGCGTTGAGTGTCCCTTACAGTGCATCGATTTATAAGGAATACGTGAAAATCAGAGGAAAAGACAACATGAAACTACCAACCTTCTAGGAGTGATGGCAGTGCATTAATTAAAATTCTCGGTTTCAAAAGTGTGTCTTCAGCATAGATACGATGAACTTAGAGTTTCATCGCCGAGAAATGAGCGCATAAACACCGGAGTAATTAAGGGATTCCTAAATTTAACAATACGGATGGATTTCATTAGTATGGAGGGTTATTTTACTTGAAAATACTTCTATAGTAAATAATACTTAAAAAGGCTACGTGTCTTCAAACATGAAAGACAAAACTACTTCTTACGTCCTATATAGTGTACCGGACTTGTATATTTTTCGACTATGATATGTGAAAGTTATGGCGACGTAACCAATATGCATTACATGAACAGGGACACTCAATAAGAGAGGACGGAATTCACCGTAAAAATTCACAGAAGTAGCGAATTTTCTACTCATGGATCCGCTAGACTTGGTTCTGTATTACCACACAGTGAAATACCAACAATTGGTATTGAGTGACGATTTTTCGATTTTGCATCATTTTTTTCGAAAATCAAGTTTCCGCGTTGAAACCCGTTACATGAAATTGCCTTTTCATTAGCCTTACACCGCAGTTAGTGTTCGATTTTCATTAAGTTTGGATTCAAAAATAGGAATATTGTAATGGCGACATCATTGTTAATTTCAGTAATGCGGGCGATTTTGTCATAGCAGAAAGAAAATTTGCGATTCAAATTACGGCGATTTTTAGAACATATTTACGTTCACACATGGAAAACTGCAAGACTCTTTGACTCATCTGCTTACCGACGCTTGTCCACCTCTGGGAAAAATTAGTAAGCATCGAGACTTCCGCATCTTCATAAGAGGGTAAGTTGATCATTCCGTAATATTAAAGAAATTAAGTTCTAACCAAGAATGGGCCTCAGTGGGAAAAATCGCTGTAACATGATCACGCACAAATAAAATTGGCGAGATTTAGATGCTCATTTCCCGCAATGCAGGCAAAGAAGCAGCTCCATTCTCCCTTGCTCTAGCGTCTTAGCTCACTAATTGTAAGTCCCTAGCCATCCATTTCTTCTATACATATCTTTCGAATACAATTATCAAACTCCAGCTGTTACATTTGGACTTATTGCATGAAATTACTTTATTCATTACGTTTTGCACCCGTGAACTTTGTACCCATTAATTATATACGGTAGGGTCCGCCCTGCCTAGTGACGGTGCATATTTCTGGATAGGCTGTCGCGTAAGTAGCCATTATTACTTAATTACTATTTTCATTGTCCATAGTTACTCTTAATTTTACAATAAAAATTCGTAAGCCATTGGCTATTATCGATGGGCCGCTGAAGTCATTTAAGCCCCGGTTCATTAAGCCGTTCAGAAAAATTTCTCATTAAGACCGTTAAAGGCCTTCTAATGTGTAAAGAGCAAAGGACCACGGGAGGCCAAAGCGAGGAACAGAGGCGTAGCGGAGACGCGGTGACCGGCTGGGCAGTACCGCATGACGTCATATACTTATCTAAGATAGGCTTCGGACCGTCGATTTTTCGCGGAATGGCATTCACATTTATAAGATGTGTTGACAAACGGGAAATACAGATTTCTTTATTTTCCCAACTCCATCACATTCGAGAATTTTTTTTTTAAATGTTGGAGTAGTCGTAAGACGTAAGAGTTTAAAGTACGGGCCACAGGTTGTGGATCCCTGATCACGGCAACCTCTTAAATAACTCCCAACTTTCTTTCTCTTCCCCTTCAACGTCTGCTCATCTCTTCCCACCGGACCTGTTGCTTCGGCTGACCGACCAGAAGCGGGGACTGTTGCTGCAGCGGTGGCAGCGGCAGCGGCGGCTGCGGCGGCGGCGGCCGCGGCTTCGGCCCCCGGCAACACGACCGGAGGTGGCGGGGGAGGAGGAGGAGGAGGAGGCATGGGAGGCAGACCGACCGTGGGCACGGTGTCGGGGACGACGGCGGGCGGCGGCGGGGGCGGAGCGGCGGGGAGCGTGGGTGCCGGAGGCGGAGGGCCGAGGGAGTGCGCCGGGTGCGGAAAGGCGATTCGGGAGAGGTACTTGCTCAAGGCCCTGGAGATGTTCTGGCACGAGGACTGCCTCAAGTGCGGCTGCTGCGACTGCCGCCTCGGGGAGGTCGGATCCACGCTCTACACAAAGGCCAACCTCATCCTCTGCAAAAGGGACTACCTGAGGTGAGTGACTCCCAAGATTATTACATACATGTTTATTAGAAAATACACCAACGGATGAAGTTCGCCATGAAAAAATACTTAACTTAGCCGGGTTTCGAACCCTGATCTCACGATTGCCGGTCAGGTGTGTTAGGCAATAAATAAACAACTTATGTAAGTACCTACTTGATAGTGGCTTAATAGCTGAAACCGGTCGTAAGTTTTTAAATAAATTGTGGAAGTCATGAAGTGTTATATTTACTACGATGAAGTCAGTCCACCACATTCAAGCTTCTAGTTTAGATTTAAAATGAAAGATAGTTGGCATTATTCAGAATCAAAGAAGGAAGTCTATGAAGGAAGTGGAGCTATCCAGAATGCTCATTTAATAATCGATGCAAATCTACCTTAATCTACAATTCTACAATTTAAGGGCGTAGAACCAGCGGGGGGCAGCACAGGGCAGCTGCCCCCCTCTCCCTAGAAGCAAAAATTAGTTTAGTTCAAAACAAAAGTTTTGAAGGAAAATGATATTGGTATAAGGCATGGAATTAAAATAAAAACCATTCTTTATTTTTTCAAGCAAATAATTTGAAAAACTAATAAAACTCTGTCATTAGTTTTTTCAAATTTTGGTTTCATTAACCTTTTTTGTGCTAAAATGTTATAATTTGAACTGTCAAGCTTGCCCCTCCCCCCTAGTTTTGATCCTGGGTTTGCCCTTGGTTCTACCATATGTAAGTAGGCTTCTGTCAAACTGCCTGTTTCCTCTTGTCCACTGACTACATCATTTTCTTGCATCTGAAAGGTATGGTGACTCAGCGATCAATTTAATTATTTTCACTGAAGCCTGTGACATGTGACCCTGCCTCATTTAATCTGTCATTAATTAATTCCTTCGAAGATTAAGACTCACTTCAGATTTGCCCTTCCATTGCAGATTGTTCGGCACAACAGGATATTGTGCGGCCTGCAACAAGGTCATTCCTGCCTTCGAGATGGTCATGAGGGCCAAGAGCAACGTTTATCACCTAGAGTGCTTTGCCTGTCAACAGTGTAACCACAGGTGAGCCAAGATTCTGAGTGTTCAGAAATCTCCAAAAATCATTATGCTATCGTACCAATATATATAATAGAGGCTGCATTCACTTGAGCAATTTTATAACTCTTGCTTATAGATTGATAGGATGATTCTCTAATGGAATAATTCTCGGGTTTTAACACCACTTGCAGCTTTGAGTAACTGGTCCCAACATTCAAAGCCTGAGTCTGCCATAATCTTCAGTGGTAAAATGTTAAGCCAAGTTCTTGTCGGTGTTTATACACTCATTCTAGTGGGAGCTGATTGGTTCCTTATTGATTGGTGTTGTTTTTATATTTTATGATTGATTAAGCTCTTCCACATACCGCTGAACTGGAAGCCTCTGTCTCTATTGATGTTCTTTTCTTCTAGATTAATTTGCATTGCTTCTTTTATAATGGGATCCAAATAATTGTCAGTGCATCATAGAACCAATCACCACTTTCGATGTTGTTTGAATTTGGTAGTCTTAAGGGGGAAAACTACACAATTGATGCATTACGAAAACTTGTATTTGTATTCATCGCAACTGAGAAAAGTGACAGTGAGGGAATTCCATAAGATAACTAATGCAACACTTGGTTTTACTTATTAACTTTACTATGAAAAAATAAGCATTGCATTTAACTATTGTAAGTACTTAATTGCTAGTGCCAGCTGAAATTCCAATTTGACAAAACACGAGGAGAGCACATGTAAAGGCAGGGCCGGATTTACCCAAATCTACGCTATAGGCACCTCTCCATTGTGCACCCCTCCTCACTTGCCCCCCCTCCCCAATTTTTATGATAAGGCATAGCCACTCACATGAGGTAAGGTTGGGAAAAAAGGAATAAACAGATATATGGCTGATAGCATAAGTTTATGCTTGAATTTTTACACAGGGAAAACTTAGACAATTCAATTTTTAAAAACAGCTTGGAGTAAAACTGCATAAAACCGTCTAAACTTTTATGCAACTAAAACACTTTATGAAAACCCTTTCCAATAATAATGTCTAGCCTTAATTCATACAACAAAAAATAAGAGTAGACTTCAAAAATAAAAACATTACGTACTGCTGTAACTGAATACATAATAAACTGCATTAGCATAAAATATAGTATAAAAAATAGTATAAAAAATAGTATAACACACACTAATTTTAAAACGCATGAAGAGCAGTGGTACGAACGACTTTTTAAATTGAACAAAGCCTCTAAAGGCAGGGCCCCTAGGCACAAGCCTATTTTGCCTTACGGTAAATCCAGCCCTGGGTAAAGGAAAAGGAATTCATTTGCATTCAGGGTTCCTTGCGGAGTGCATTTAATTCTGCGCTTCCCCTTCAGTTAAAACGCGTGTCACGAGGCAAAATGGAAGCGACTGTAAAGGCCGTTTTACACGGTACACGGAATTGCGCAGGTTAGAGCTGCATTAATTTCTAAAATGGCGTGGAATTGCGCGAATGCATGAACGAAATTAGAACAGGGGCTATTTTGCCGTCTCGCATCCACGCATTCTCGCATGTGTTCTAGCAATTCACCGCTTTACACGACGCAATTTTGATTGCGCCTTCACACGTACGCCAGACTGCGCAATTCAGTGTACCGTGTAAAACGGCCTTAAGGCCATGTCCGGAAAACTCATCTACAATCCACAATGCCACTTAAAAGGAAAAGCTTTCCCTAGCTCCTCAGGAGTAATCGTCCATGCTTTGACACACAACACTCTACAAAGGTAATTAATTGCCTCTGGGACTCAGAACGTTATCACTATAATGCAGTGGCGGATACATATGAGGGGCACAGGGGGCACGCATGCACCCCTTTGCGGAGCGACCTTCATTGCCTAACACTGCAGAACCACAATTGTAACTTTTTTAAATCAAAAGATGGAATCGTCTTGTATATGCGTATTATCTGTTTAAATAAACCTTTCTTAAGCTTTGCAGGTAACTATTGATTATTTTTCATTACGATAAAAGTATGGGTAGCTCAAAATATCTTTTGCACCCCCCGCTTGATTGTTTTCTTTATCCGCTACTGCTATAATGAGCACGCTTCCAGGTAATATTTTGGAATGGGGTGATCCACCATCATAGACATTACATTGCTTTTCAGTATTTTAAACAATTCTATAATGCCGCGGGACAACATATGAATTCGGAGAAACTCTTGGCAAAGACATTGATTTTCTGATAAATCATAAAATGCCATAAACTTAATTTTCATTCGAACAGAAATCTGATAGCTCTAATCAACTCTACTACGATGAATGATTGGGCCAACCACAATTGGGCTAGGAATTAAGGCTGGGGGGGGGGGTTTAGGTGCAACTAATATCGGGGTGTGTGGGGTTATGGAATACCCACCAGGATAAGCGGTAAGTGTGAGATTAATGAATTTGCCGAATTTTAAGATAAATGGTTTAAAATGGTGAGTTTTACGGCTTTCTGGGGGATATTTTATTCATCCTTTCACTATTCCATTAGTAATATCAATCCAATTAAGTAAATGGATTAAATGGGTTAATGCATTAAACTTAAAAATTTCTCTGCGCTCTGGGGGAGGTTTTAACCCCCAAAACCCCCCCCTCCCTGCACCACTGGGACCAACGCCACTTCATTTCAACACTCATAAGATATTTATGTGGAATTATCAAGTTCAACTCACAAAAGTTGAGCCACACAATGATAAAATTTGATGATAGCTCAGCCAAGATCATCTTCAGTCCGGGTAGATAGCATAAACTAAAAATAGGTCATGGTTTGTATACATGCATTATTGAATGGAATAAAAATTGAAGTGTATGCCAAACATCTTGGCTCTAATTACTGGGAATTCAAGCTGTAACTAAGGAGCTTTTTCAGTATATGATTTTAACTAATACAAATTGACCTCAATTTGAATACATCGCCTTCCAGCAGCTGGCACAGAATATATGAGAAAGAGTATCCAAGCATTCTAAATCAACCACGATTATTCAACTTATTCATTGACCAATTAACTTTAATTGCTAAGCGTAAAATCAATCTGAGGTGCATTGCTTGAGAGAAAGAGGACAAAACTCAAAAAACCAATACAGTGATTCTATGACCCTCATTCTTAATTGCAGACCTTATCTTGCAGGATTCATTCCCAGGTACATATATACAGTAAAACCTCTTTACGTCGTAATGGAGGGGACCAAAATTTGGGCAATTTGATGTATGGAGGTTCACTACAGAGAGGTTTTAGTGATAGATACCATTTTTTCATATCATTTAGAAATGAAAGGCACTACTGTCTTTTAAACCATTATATTTATGTGTTTAAACAAACATGTATGCATCAGTGGCCATATATTTATTATTTAATAATAACAGAAAGCGAGCGCTATTGCCTGATTTTTACCATGATTTGGGAAAAAATGATGTGATCTCTCTCAATTCAACAGTCACTTAAAGTGATTAGGACAGTTGGATACCTTTTTTCTCATTTACTGTTAGGAATGCTCTCATATTGAACAAAATGGCCACAACTAATGATTAACGTGAAAATTACAGCATATTAAAGGTATATAAGAAGAAAAAAAAAGAGTGAAACATTTATTGCTGAAATTGTCATTCCATGTAGGTAATCACGGCTACATTAATGGTCTCTTGTTATCTTGGTACGATTTGCGGAGGTAGTTGGGCAGTCTCGGGGGTATCTCCTTGGTATGATAAGTGGAGGTTTTACAATATTAAGAGGTTCACTACAAAGAGGTTTGCCTATAAATTTACATGTAAATCAGATGGGACCGTAGGGGTGGTATGATGTAAGGAGGTTTACGATGTAAAGAGGTTCACTACATAGAGGTTTTACTGTATGTACAAAGAAACTACTGATTACCATTGTAACTAAAATTTTCTCTCTTCTCTTTCTTCCACTTTTGCGCTACCAAATTTCCTGGATCTTCTCATCCTGAAGGTTCTGCGTAGGGGACCGCTTTTACTTGTGTGACAACAAGATCTTGTGTGAGTACGACTATGAAGAGAGGCTAGTGTTCGCCAACATGGCATGCAACCCAAGCAGCTTGGCACACATTCGAAGGCAAGTCAGTAATTTACAGGTAGGCACTACGCACCCTACCACGTGTACAGTTTGTTTTCTTTGATGCACTATTTTCTTTCTGTAATTCACATTTATTATGATTCTTTTCAGAGCACATAATGATTTAAACCATCAAATTTCTTGTAATATCATAATTTCCTCCTGCATTTGGTTCTCTGCTCTTGTTTGATTACTCATTAATTTCCCTTATTTTTCTCTATCAGTCAATCTTTCACCCGAATATAGACGATCAATGCACAATAAATGGTTGAATTCTGTTGCTTATGTTTTGCACGTTGTAATCTTTCATATTTTTGCATGGTCATGGTCCAGTGTAATATGCTTTTAAAATTCCTGTGGCATAAAAAAATGGTCTGCCATGAACTCTCTCGCTACATGAAATCTTAACCAAAGTTAGAATTGATGTCATTTACACTCCAAATTGAACAGCAATTTCAATTTCCTGTTATGAAAAAATATTTTAATATCATGAAAATCTCATTTGCATGTCTCATTCAAACTTCCAACTAACGCCATTCCTATTAATGTTGACTGAATAAAAATAAATTATTTCAAGCAAACAAAAATCCACCTTTATATAATAATCTATTGATATAAAATATAATAGTTTACCACAGTAAAAATAAATTTTACAATTTCTAAAAGAATAAATGACTATGATATACATAATGAAATTCACCAATTAAAGAAAAGGCAAGTCACAGGAAAATTTTGAACTCCAAATTAATAAAGTGGTATATAAGATGGTGTAAAGGTTTTGGTATTTGATACAAGTTATGTAGTCATCAACCAGAATGATAAATTATACATTAATCTAAATTGATTCTGTCATTGTTTCCAGGTTTCCATCGCGTTTCTTGATGTCTGATGACATCAAATAACGCTGTGGAAACCCGGAATCCATGATAGAATCTACTACTCACCCCAGAAGCCTTTGCAAGAACTAAATCTAAATTGATCGTTTTAGGTACTTTTAGGTACTACCCATTTTTTCGAAAAATGCTATCTCATGAAAACAGCGGTTGAAATTACCAGGAAAAGTGAACCATTCAATTCACTGGAGTATGACGCAACCATAGAAATATTCATGCAATAAGGGTATTCAATAGAATACAATGCTCAATATGCCTCAAGGGGGAGCAGTAACTAAAAAATTGGAACAATGCCAAAGCTTTTGAAGGAACAACAAGCATAAGTTATATTTACCTACCAGCTAATGAAAAAACCCAATTATTATCAACAAGAACAACAAAAATACAGATTGATATCATTCTTCTTCCAACTAAAAATAAAGATCCAGGTTTTAGACAAAATTTCTGAAAAATAAAATAAAATTTATCTAATAAAACTTAATAAAATATAAGGAAATCCATACATTTTTCTCAACCAGCAATGAACATCTCTATTATACTCTTTTAATTGAATTGATTTGACAGAGCAAAGAGTTATAAGCCTGCTGTTAATTAGCTGTCTTTGCGTGATTTATTAATATTAAAACTTTTTGGTTCATGAGAAGGCAGTACAAAAACACATCCTAAATTACATGTACTCAATATACAGTCCAATGGTTCATGACCCAATAAGTAAATGATACTACCATAATTACCCTTTAAGAAATTATACCTAATTCTACAAAGGGCATCAAATCTCAAAATGCTTACGGCTATATCAGGTCAAAATTGAGCAGAGAACTAAACAGCTCAATTCATTAAGAGGGACACAGTCAAGACATCCTGTAAAGGGGTCCCCATATGTCACAAAAACTAGAGCTGGGGCAGTAGCTACGTCAATATGATCGATGCCTGAATCATTTCTCATATACATGCAACGAATTAAGTTTGTGCATGTAAATACAGGAAATCACTTAGTGTTGCTTACCTAATCATTCGCCTCACTTCTTCCTTTGCCACTGCAGCCAGGAAACAATCTGAGCATTGGAGCAGCGGATGGTGCAGGCTTCCAGCACCCGCTTCTTATGCTGCAGCCTCCCCAAGCCGCCGCTATGCCAAACACCCTCTCAAAGGCCCAACAGCTATGTGACGACAAACAGCTAGCGACGAATCCACACCACCACCCACTGGGTTTTCCCAATGCGCACAGCAGGCACTTTGCCGTGTCTGGGAACCACAGACATGCCGGTGGCGGAGCTGACGATGCCTCCAGTGGTTACGGCAGCCCTGATTCGGACAGCATGGAGGTGCGGTGACCGACCCCGGGAGGTGACCTGCGTGGTCAGCTGAGGAGGAATGCCCGCTGATCTGTCTCGCTGAATCGACGACACAGGCTACACCTCAACGAGTGAGATGTGTTGATAAAAGAATTGAATACACTCATGCAAATCAACAGTCCAGTGACTGCGATCAGTCAGAGACCAACCCTTGTCAAAATGATGGGGAGAGTGCTTATTGTCGAGTAGTGGTTCCTAATTGAAGAAAAAATACTTGATGGCCCAAGGACTAGTGGACGCGTAATGAAGTCTGCACTCTCAAAACAATGACACACAAGGCCTATCAAGTTGCGTTTGTGTCATGCACACTTTCGTTTCCTTCTTTGCCTCCTCTGCCTTCGGAATCAAGTGTTTTGGAATGGGCTCTAATGATAGTCGTGTGATCTCTTTATACCAAAGTGTTATCTATTAAATATTGTGGAAACTTTGTGGAATTTGCAAACGCTGAATTGTTGAGAAAAGAGTTTTGTTGTTCCTGTAAGATTTGTGTGAGTGTAGAGATTCGATTTGGACCTTAATACAGGATAATTCGAATAACCACTTGTTGCCAAAAGTGTCTCACCACAAAAGACTCGATGGAAAACTAAAAAGGTTTATATACCTGAATCCTTGAGCACGTGAAACCAAATTCAGTGCGTTAGAAAATAAAACATTAAAGTGCTGTCCTTCAACTCGCAGAAACCTTGGTAAATCGGGAGGCAATGTAATTGTCAAATGAAGGCGCCTCTCTTATTTTAAATCATCATAATTTCGTAAGAAACATAAAATGCTCAACATTTTCATCTATTCTGAAAACAATAGTGTGTCAGTGGACTACGGAGAAATGTTTCCGATGTGATGTCAATAATGTTTCCATGTTTTTCATGCGAGGGTGAAAGCCTAAACAAGCGTTTTGACTCTGTAAAAGTGTCGGGGGAAAATTGTTACCCCTAAGGGAAGGAAAATATAGGAGTGCATTTAGGATTCTAAACCATCCCAGCACACACAATTAACAGTGGTAATAGACCCATCCCAATCATTCCCTTTTCCACTGTCTTCACCCTTGTCCCCATGCGAGATACATAGCTTCTCATAACAGCATACAAGGATCTGATTTGAACCTCCCCTTCCGAAAATCCACCCTCTCAGGTAGGGTTTTTCACAAATATTGTGGATTCCAAAATATCGTGATGAGGAGGAAGAGATCTTTCCGGAAAGTAGGCAGAGAAAGATCGAGAGACTTATTATTTCATTCCTTGGTTCAGCCCTTCGTCTCATGGATTTTGAAGCATCTGTTTAGTTTACCTTCCTTCCACTGACTCCCACAATTTCCTATACCTATCTCCTATTTCCTAAGATCTATGACAATTACTATCTGAAGCCTTATCCAATCCCTGCCCAACCTGACCACCGACACATTACTTTCCTTCATTTATGGAGGAAATCTTCAAAGAAATTTTAGACGGTGCCTTACCAATGGTCAGTACATTTCTTTCGTGATTGGTCATCCCTTTCACACCCTTCAACCTGGCTTTCAAATATTGTAAATGGAAGATAGCCTGCAATGGGTAAGGAAATGAAAGAGGTAAATGTATCCTGCTCTATTTTAAGGAACAGGGTAAGGGAGAGGGAATAACCAGTAAAAGTGGAACATTAAGATTGAAAATGTTTGCCAGTTTATCTTGGGTTGATATGGAGAAATATTGGACTGGGTTATTTGATTTAGGGTTCATGCTGAAATTTATATTCATCTCATTTGACCAAAATTTTAATGAGCCATTATTTTTTCTGAATTACTGGAAATCTGGAATGACTAATTCTATTTTAATCACAACTGTGACAGTCCTGTATTCATTGATAGTCCTGTATGCGTTTTCCACACTTCGCTTTCATGATCAAAAATTGGTTTAATGAATCAGTATTATAATAATTGAACATGTAATGTATTGCTTCTAGCCTGGTTGGCCCTAAGAACTAGTCTTATTTTTTTTGGATTGATAAATCTAGAATGATACCATCAAACAGCATGTTCAACTACAGTAGACGGTACGGTTGAAGTTTCAGTACCCATCATATCTTGCATGAGATTACTAGTGGAGAGGGACAAGTACCTGTCCTGATATACATCTAGGAGCTTAGTACTAATGGCATCATCCTCCACATGAGTTTTTTGTCTTGCATAAAGGATTGACTTCCTAACCCCTCTAAATTTAGCCTATTGATTGGTAGGTAACATTGCAATTATCTAAAAATTCACTAAAATCTGTTGATTATTCCACATAGTGTATTTAATGGCAATGGATATTTTTGCCGTCCTTGAAGTTTTTCTGTTTAATTGGTTATGAAGCTACCAAAAATTGTTATACATCATTGTAGTGGCATAACTATAGGAATATGCTTTTAGGGGGGATGGGATGGTCTTGGGTGGCAACCTCCTATAACCCAGGAAATGGGGGGTACGGGAAAATTTTTGAAAATTACATGCCTGGAAACACATTTTACATCATTTGGCGCTTAAATTACACTTAAAGATGCAGTTATTATACGTCTAAACCAGACGATAGTTACGCCACTGCATCATTGGTGTCACTATGGAAATGCACCCATGATGGTGCTAATTTAAGGAAATAATTGTTACTCACACTTTTTACTTGTACCTATTATCAATATTTAATTTAGAAAAACTGTGCTCTCCAATAAGATCTAGGAAAGTACTGCTTTAGAGAAACTGCTATTATCGTTTGGTCCATTAGACCTTGCGGCTACCTAGCTGTCCAAGGACAGCACCAACTACAGTCCTCTATTAATTTTTCTTCCAACACCCATGAATTACAACTGAAGAGTTAACTTCAAAAGAATCACTAAATGATATCCTAGAAATACATCCACAGATGGCTGATTTACATTGGTAATTAGACTAATATAAATAATCGTACTCAAGGGCGGATCCAGGATTTTTTCTGGGGGGGGAGAGCACTAGGGTTTGACAGGCATACAATCATCTTATGCTTGGGATTAAAACTGCATGCAACAATTACTCTATGAAATATACTCTCAATTTTAATATAAAAGTTATTAATATGTATATATTAACTTTTATGCATATTAAAATTTAATATAAAAGTGATTAATATCTAAATATTAATAAAAGTGATTAATATCTAAATATTAATAACTTTTATATTAACATTTCAATATATTTACGTATTAATAACTTTTGTATTAAAATATGAAATTTATTAATGTTTGCATTCAAACTATTGTCTATTTTGTAACCATCAGGGGGGCATATGCCCCCTGTGCCCTCCCAAAATCCGCCTATGATTGTAGTGCATTATTGGCTGTTTGATGGTAACAACCCAAGAACTACGAACACCAAGATAATAAGGTTTCTCATTAGCTCGTATATTCCTTGAGACAAAATGAAGGGAACAAAGGATTTTGTCACTATTTGACACCTAACATCATATGTTGACAAAACTCAGGAAAAAAAAGAATATTAATACAAAATTGGTCATCTATAGGCTCAATAATTTAACTCCTATTTAATAATTTAACATTGCTTACCCTCCAAAAAATTCCCCCTCTACTTGACATTTAATGTCTACATGCTGCTCTGGCCTTCTCTTACCCATGTACTCTTATGAACTTGTCTACAAATGAATTCCTTCCCTTGTGGATTGATTTACCTCATCCTTATGATTTGAGTATTCAAAAATTGAAATCACAGGCCTTCATAATTGACTACATATGTAATTCCTTATTTCGTTAAATATCATTAACCTCTGATATAACTTCCTGGGAAATCTATAGTTGTAAATTTGGTGATGTGGTGATTTTCCATTATGCTTCATGCTGAAAATGCCTCGTGAAATCATTGTGTGATGGATCATTGAATTTCAATTCCACTTTAAGTACATACATAAAAGCTTTTCACAAGAGATGTGCGAATAGTATCCGCGAATACTCGAATACTAGAAAGTATTCGATATTCGAGATTTCGAATAGTTATGCGAAAAGTACCGCCTCGATTACCTCGAATACTTTCAATTTCGCGTCATACACTGTCGCATGCACGTCGTTGGTAGTGACTCGGAAAAATGTAGAGAACTGTAGTCATTTAGTGCTCGCAGCGCCGTTTTACGCAAGTTGACGAATTGCATCAAATTCGTGGATTTTAGCGGTGAAAAGTGTTCGACGAGGGGAACCGAAAATAGTCGGGTGAAAAAATCCGAAAATCCCCGATTCCCCCCACCAGGAGAAACTCAGTGCCGTGGGATAGCAACCTTAGGGCATTTCCCACGATCCTCTATCCCCCTCCATTCAGCACTCGCCTCAACCACTCTCACGCTTTCCTCTTCGCCGAAATCAAGCAAAAGGTCCCAGCTCGCGCAGGGATCGCATTACGAAGACCCCTGCTTCGAAAAAAATATCGAGTTACGAGAGCAATAAAAACGTGTTTCACGCCCTCCCCCCTTTTCTCACCCACTGACCTTTTTCTGGCTACCTGCTTCGAAGTTCCCCATTTCTGGAGGTCAACTTCTGTGTGAGTACCGTGGGATACTTACATTAGCGCATTTCCCAAGGTCCGGTATCCCTCTCCATTCAGCACTAGCCCCCCCTCTGAGGCTTTCCTCTTCTTCAAAATAAAAAAAAGGTCACAGCTCGCGCAGGGATCATATTACGAAGACCTTAGCTTCGAAAAAATACGCGAGAACAATAGAAACGTGTTTCGGGCCCTCCCTTTCCTCCCCCACTGACCTTTTTTTTTCCTACCAGCTTCGAAGTTCCCCATTTCTGTGGAGGTCAACCGCTGCATGAGTCATCTATTAGCACAAAGGGTGTCTAAGAATGACTTTCGTCAATTGATGTTACACCTTTATTGAATTGAAATATTAGTAATGTGCGCGTAATTTCAAAAAGAATAAGACCAAACACGACGTATTTCTGAGTTTATTTAAGCATTTTACCCAAAGAAATAAATGTCAAAACACGACGGAGAATTAGCATTCTGGCGAAACTCGATATGAGCAGCAGAGCTTCTCGGAAGTTGATGCGGTATTTTTTTCCGAAAACATATATCAAGTTACAATTTATGAGTGGTGCTATAAATCTTTATTGTTACAGTCACAGACAAAAAAATATTTTCTCAGAATATTTGGTTTCTCCCTGATAGCAATTCCAATTCATCTTCTTATCTCGTGAGAACTCCCAAAGATGGACTGAAAATAATTGAAGAAAATCCGGTGGAAAAAGAGCTTGTATTTTGCAAAATGCCTCAGATTGTCAGCTAGCACTTGGCAGCAGGAGTGGGGGTAAAGCGATGTTAGTTGAATTAATTATATGCCCAATTGTTTCCATAAAATTAAATTATTCATTAATCAGCTAAATTCCTGTTCGAATCATTTTAAGGAAATCAAAATTACTCCCCAAAATCTTGTGTTGCCTGCTGCTTAGGCAACCGAGTCAAACATTCCAGCATTCATCATTTAGTATTCGAGGTATTCGAAATTCGAGGTATTCGAATATTCGAGCTATGATTTAATATTCGAATTCGATATTCGAATTCGAGAAATCTGCTATTCGACCCATCTCTACTTTTCACATAAATTTCCACCAATAAAAGGTTTGCCAAGATCAGGAATTGATATATGATCTTCTTAGATAGAAGTACAAAGTCCTAGTCAAGATCCATTCCTAGTCGAAAATAATTCTTCCTTGAGGCAAATTTTGTGAATTTCACAACCATAGTTTTGAATTAAAAAGTTTTAGAATAATGGTTTATGCTTTCATCCTGGTCAGCTTGTCTGAAAACCTATATGTGATTCCTAATCCACTGAAGCATATCTTTTGCCATCATGAGGCATCAAGTTATTAATGTTTGTTTTCACAGTGCCATTTTCCAAAAGATCAATGGTTTGTTTTTCCAGCCAAAGAACCCCACACACTTTAAGAAGCTGGATTAATCCACAATTAAAACAAGCATTATCAGAACTATTCTCCATCAACACACATTTTCTTTATCAAGTGGAGTCAAATATTTTAAGTATTGATTTTGAAGTTTTTATATTTTATTTTACATTAATATTGTCAATGCATGATTCCTCTGTTTGTTAACTAACTGAGTTTGGATTTCTCATGCATCGCATAATGCAGTCTGCTAATGAATTACCTACCCACTAAAAACAGTATCACATTCATGCACAAACCAGTCATCATGAATCCTAAAATCAACTGAAATAGACTGGTGAATAAGGTGGAAACTGACACAGCTGAAGAAGACTATGATTATACTAAAATATTATGTGACTCACCATGCAGTGCATTACAAGAACAAGTATACGAAGGTTATATAGCTGCAGTGAATAACTGAGTGACCTAAAACCTATAATCAAAGCTCTTGTAAGTTTTTGGTGAGAAGTGGTCATGATGAATGTAAATATCTTCCACTGGTTAAAAATATATTAGTTAGTTGTGATTAGAAAAAAAACTTTGAAAATCATAGGTATGAATAGAGTGATTCTTGAAGAGTGTGTGGCAAGGAAAAATGTACATGTCTTTAAAGCTTTAAATAAATGAAGTAAGTCTTGTTTGAACATTTGGCGCTGTTTTATTTCATGTACACCCATCGCTTTAGTATGTTTACTGTTCAATCTAAGAATGCAAATGGTCCACTACTGCAAAAATATTTTTCATTACTAAGAATGTATAACAAGATGGTGAGTAGCTGACTGAGAAAAATCTGGTACCTACACTCAAAAACAAGGATTTTAAAGGAAGAGGGATCACACGTACTTACTCAAACTAGATATGTTCACTACCTAAAATATACACAAGTAATATCCGCCACTTATTCCTTTCGTGCCCAACGTCGGGTGGAGCCAGCCGGCATTTTCATACGCAGAACATCTGACGTCGGGTAAAGCTGTCGCAGATTTTTGAATGCAAACAACCAGATGTCAACTCCAGCCAATGCAATGGAAGGGAAGTGACCGCTGAGGTAGGAATTTTCTGATGCATTCAGGCCAGACCAGTGGCGGATACAGATGGTGGCGTGGGCCCCTCCCTTGCGGGTCCGCCCTTATTGCCAAACATTGTAGAACCACAATTGTGACTTTTTTATATCATTAGATGGCATTGTCTTACAATATGTGTATAATTACTTAAATTAAAATTTTCTTTTAGTCTGCCTGTGACTTAATTATTTTTTATTACGATAAAAGTAAAGGCAACTCAAGATATCTTCCCCCCCCCCCCTTGAGTTTTTTCTGTATCCGCTACTGGGCTCGGCCTGAGACCCAGCTAAGTGATTCCTTAGGGCCACTCCTTGGCAATTAAGCCCGACCCTCCCACTCATTTATGATCATCCTTACTTCAGTAATCCGTTACAAAGTGGTTATATTGTCAATAGTTTTGCAATGATACATTTTGTTGCATACTACAATTTTTTATACTTTGGAATAAATTCTTCAATTTGTTCTGTGGATTAAATTTTTAAATAAAATTTTAGCATTAAAAATAACGAAATTCTGGACTTGTAGTCTTACAAGGAGAGGTCGCCAAAGTGATGTTCGGGATCTGAATGACGATGTTATTTCCTGAAACAATATAGGTAAGGTAGAAAAAGTGTCACGGCTTTCTTCCACATAGGCCCGGGTTCGAGAGATATTCGCATGTAAAGATTCCGCGCACCATGACTTCCTTCGACTACACTCCCTCCTACAGCAAGCGGCGTAGCCTAGCGGGTAAAGGCACGAGGATGATACATGTGATGTAGACGTTCGGGGTTCGAGTCCCAGTGGGGTCAAATTTTTTTCTTCCTTATTATGTTTTAAAATCACTGCTATAATTCATTCCTATTCGTTTATGTCAGTTACGTTGCTATCTTTTATTTTTATATTAGTTTACGAATTTTAAATAGTATTCCGAATAGTTTCCATTTCCACCCGCGCTATGTCTTTGGCGGGTAAGATGTATCGCCAGAGTGAGGTGTTGGATCTAATTGCGTAGAAATTCAATCAAAATCACTACATTTACCTTCAAAGCAACGCACAGCACCGGAGATGTCTTCTTTCTTTTGAGTTGATGGCAAAACCCATAGTAGGGTGTCATTCTCATTGTCCGACAATGAAGAGGCGCTACTGGACGATGGACAAAATTCTCGAGTACCCTCCATTTGGATTCCGAAAACTCACGCCACGACGCTTTAATTAGGTGAAACTAAATAACGCATTACACTTACTGCAGGATACTTGAACTTGATACTTGAAAAAATTTGACCCCACTGGGACTCGAACCCCAAACTTGTGCATCAAATGCCTCGTCCTCACGCCTTAACCCACTAGGCTACGCCGCTTGCTGTAGGAGGGAGAGTAGTCGAAGGAAGTCATGGTGCGCGGAATCTTTACATGCGAAAATCTCTCGAACCCGGGCCTATGTGGAAGAAAGCCGTGACACTTTTTCTACCTTACCTATATAGTTTCAGGAAATAATATCGTCATTCAGATCCCGAACATCACTTTGGCGACCTCTCCTTGTTAGTACCTTATGTTCACTAACTTTGTCATTATTAATGCTAGAAATCCATTCAAAATTCCACAATACTTAAAAATGTTTGTAATTCCTTAAGAATAGTAAATTATTGAAAATCAAATGCAATACATATTTGACTGAAAAAGCACTGGTAATGCAATAAGTTGACCGTGAATTCGTGCCAAGATAGGGTTAGAGGGTCTAGACCAATGGATGGGGTTAGGGCCGGGCACCCCATTGAGTTGGGCCCCAAAACTGAGGGGCGAAAATACCAGGGTAACTTCACCCCAAAAAAGAGCTCCGTACTGATACCCCAATGAAAATTTTGTATACAATTGTATACAATTTTATACAGGATTTCCTGTATAAAACTGTATACAATTGTATACAAAATGTATTAATTGTATACAAATTTGGCTTTACACAATTGTATAAAAATGTGTACAATTGTATAAAATGTATACAATTGTATACATTTTACACAATTGTATACATTTTATACAATTGTATACATTTTTATACAATTGTGTAAAGCCAAATTTGTATACAATGTACACATTTTGTATACAATTGTATACAGTTTTATACAGGAAATCCTGTATACAATTGTATACATTTTTATACAATTGTGTAAAGCCAAATTTGTATAAAATTTACACATTTTGTATACAATTGTATACAGTTTTATACAGGACATCTTGTATACAATTGTATACATTTTTATACAATTGTGTAAAGCCAAATTTGTATAAAATTTACACATTTTGTATACAATTGTATACAGTTTTATACAGGACATCCTGTATATAATTGTATACATTTTTATACGATTGTGTAAAGCCAAATTTGTATACAGCCCTAACAACACATGGGCATCCAACAATGTCCGACGAATATCCAATGCGGACGTTGCGGATGGGCCAAGGATATCCGATGAAAATCCCGCGATTTCCCTCGGACATCTGTCGGATATCCATAAGTCCCAAAATCCAATATCCATAGGACGTCCCCTTCCAGATATTAATACCATTTTTGCATATTGTTACAAGAATATACACCAAAATGATTCCTTCACATGATAGACAACCTTATCAAGGTGGAAGGATTCTTCATTCAAAAGATTCATGGGTGTCTGCTTAGTAACCATTGATGAATGATTACCCTGGCGAAAATGTGACCTTTTTCAGATTGTTTAAGAACGCACCATGGAGGTGATCATGAACAGCGAAGAACACTCAAAGAACACTATCCCAGTGTGTCCTCGAGCGGAAATGTGTACGCCTTGGAGTGTTCACAAACACTCTACATAGCGTTTAGCTATGTTTACGACTGTTTGTCAATGTTTCCAAGCGTTCATGAACGCCCTGTGAGTTACCATCTTCATCGTTTCGCAGCATTTACTTACATTTGAGAACACCCTGTCTAGGCTATCGAGAGTGTTCCTGTGCGTAATGTAACATGCTAATGTGTTTTGCATAGTTATTGAATGCTATGGGAACACCCTCCGGTTGGTTTATGAACTCTTGTAGTGAATAAATTTAATAAAGAAAAAATCAGTGAGATTCAGGTCTTACAGGGTCTACAAAGGAAATGAAAACCAGATACAGTTTGCTGTAATGATAAAACAATTATATTTAACTATATATTACACACTTATTTACAACAACACCACACAATCACATGAGTACTTTAGAAACTGAATTCATCATGCATAACAAAGAGACCAGGCCCAGGTGGTATTCCACCTTTTGTGCTTAAATATTGTCAAGAGATTTTAGCATATCCTCCCTCACTCAGTCTAACCATCCAACCTAAGAAGTATTTATATAGTCCCAACCCATAAATCAGGTGATAAGACTCACACCACTAATTACAGACCTATTTTAATCCAGTCATTTGTTGTTAAGATCTTGAGAGAGAGTCTTGCACTTAAGCCTAATATCCTCTCCTACAAAGATATAGCTATACCAGAGCACCATGGTTTTCATGAAGAAAGTTCTTCAACTACGAATCTCGTGGTCATGCAATACTACATTCTAAAACCCTTCAGTGAAGGGCATCAAGGTGATGTAATATATACTCATTCTCAGAAAACATTTGATACTGTCATCACTTACCACTTGCTTTGTAAGTTGACATGTTATGGCATTGATGGTAATCTTTTAAAATTATCATTAACTGTCTTAATGGTAGAACCCAGGTGGTCAAGATTAAATCCTTCCTCTCTAGTGTAATGAATGTGACATCTTGTGTTCCTTAAGTGTCCCACCTGGATTGTTATTACATTTATTTATTAATGATGTTAAGCAGAAGAAAAAACCAAATGCGGGTCTATCAAATGCTGATGATTAAAAATTATATTGCAGGATTAAATAATTAGATGACTGTTTATGTTTACAGAGCAGTTGAAATAATCTAGCCGGTGTTCAAGTACCTACTTCTATGAGAATTAATTTAAAGAAATGTGTACCAGTCACATATCATCACTTTAAAGTCCGATTACATTTAACTGCAACATAAACAATGGATACCTTGAGAGAACCACCAAAATTCTAGACTAGGGAGTTATCTTTACAGCCAATTTAAATTTTAACTATCATGCGGATGTGATAGCCCCAATGAAAATTTTGCATATGATCTGTACACAATGTACACAGGATTTCCCGCACACAATTGAGTACAAATTGCATAAATAATGTGTACATTGCACAAAAAATTTGGCATCAAACAACTTGTGTAGATTGTACGCAATTTGCACTGTTTCATATATTGCATAAAAAGAGTACAACCTACACACAATGTGTAAAGCCAAATTTTTGTACATATAAACATTATTTCTACAATTTTCATTGGAGATATCACAAAAAACAATGAATAAATATCCAATAGAAGTATAACACAATTACTGGCAGTTTATTCCCCTTAACATTCAATCTCTCAAGCTTTTTTACATGAGAGGCAACACAGACCTTAAAATAAGACTAATAGGGGCATAATGACTGTCAAAATTAGTGGGCCAGAACCGGCAGGGAATCATTTAATTTAATGCATATCATTACATGTCGAGTAGATATAATAATATGATCAGATAATGAGAAAATAATAACGTAACGTAAACATGGAATACTCCAACACAGAGTAGAATTTCTATCAATGCACAATATTACGCGTTTGAAAATGATTTCAGACATTTCTCTTTCCTAATGCTCTGAATAGTCTGAGGAATAACTGCAGGCACTCTCTCAAAATGATACATGCAAGTTTTCACTTGAGGTACCGTCACAAACGTCACATTCAATATTATTACCAGGGGAGAGCGAAGCAAAAGACTTATTTTCCACTTTGATTGGAGAAGTTGCAATTATTCAAGAAAAGCCACTTTTTTGCTCATGCTTGCTCCCATACTTCATTCAAGTTTGTACCTCCTTTTCTACAGAAGTGGGAACCTCACTTGTATTAAGGCCTGTTCACAAAGCACATTAACCTGTACAAGTGAATGTCTGTTTGCGTGAATGGACCAGAAGAGAACGTGTACGAATGCAAGAACCAAATTAGAAGAGATTATATTTCTGCTCATGCATTCACACAAGTTGGGTGCCTATAACATGGTGCATTTTCGTGTAAATTGATGCATTCATACATTTAGACAATGACTCCTACGAGTTACTGTACAGTGTAAACATGCCTTCAGGAAGAATGTGGATCAATAGATACGAATTATCTTCATCAACCTCCTCGTTACCATTTCCGGGGATTACATGGTACATTTGCACCTCCTTGGGCTCTTCATGCTCATGGAATGTTCTGATCCCGGCATTCACACTGTTGTTTTTATCCTCGAAGGGCCTCACGTCATTTTCCAGAAGATGTATTTTTCTGCATCCTCTTCTAACTGTAAGGCATTAGCGAATATTTTACTAAAGACACAAATCAATACCTAAATGATAATGATCGGAGAGAGTTAATTGATGGCTATGTCCTGAACTGCTCATTAATTACTATAATTCTTCGACATATTCTCAATAGTTATTCATTTGTAAGAAAAACACTTCATATACGAGTTCATTGAGAAGGAGAATAATACTTTAATGCCATAAAGAACAGGTTAAAAATGTATTTTACGGCGAGAACTGATATTTAAACTTAATCGGTCTGAATGGATCGTATTTTTATCACGCAAAGATCATGCAAAATATTAATTACACTGAGAAATAAATTAGTCCTGAAAGGCTCAATACACACAAGTTCGGTGGTTTACTATCGAATAGAGAAAAATTTTCCGTTTACTTACATTTAAATGGTCAGTAAATAGTGGATGGGTCAATGCTGGCAAAGGCATCTTCCTCAAATCCCTTCGTACTCCTAAGAGCCACTTCTTGCCAGTCTCCACAGCGAAAAAGGGATCATTTTCCTCTTCCATGGCGTACGTCAACGTAAATTTGCTTGTAAAATAATAATTTACAGCACAGCAAAATTCACAAAGTCAAAAATACAGTACCTACAAATGAATACCAAACTTTCGTGCTTTAGTTGCGATGGCTGTGGCGTAGGCTGTGGGCGCTGTAAGTCACATGTTATATAAGATGGCCGCCGGTCGTTAAGGCGCAAGCGGCGCAAGTTTCGAAATACGATTTTTAATCCGTATTTTTAGATAAGTACGTAATATAATGGTTTCAACGAAAAAGTTAATAAATGTCACTGTGGAGGAAATTTGTGAATGCTATAATCACCAATTCCAAACTATAGGTGCTTGTATTCGACAGGAAACCCATATTAATAATGAGCGAAAACCAAAACTTGCAGGAAAAACTCCGAATGCCAATTCGAATAATTTTTGCATTCAGAGTTGCTATTTGTATTCACTTAGTTTTCATCAATGGATATGGTTTATCTGCATTGGTATTGTGCAAATCTGAATGCAATAATTATTAAATACTCACATATTTCCTCGCTGATATTTTAATTTCCTAAAGCTAAAATTATTTCAAAGTAAGCATTGCCACTTAATAACACTTTAATTTATACCAAGCTTCCAGTTTCATTGTTATAAAGAAAGTTAATGGTTTTTTATACAGCTTGGACTCCGGGAGGAAATTATAAACTATTCAACGAAACAAAATTTTGGACATTTTTACCGCTCCTACAGTTTCAGAACAACAAATTAACGCTATTTTGAAGTTTTATATTGTCTAAAACAATTAATTAAGTTTAAACAAGTTAGCAACAATGCTAATAAAATTTATGAGCATTAACGATTTCTACATACTGTACGGGTTAAACAACAACAAATTATGAACTTATTACTCTCTACATTGTTTATTTTAAAAATATAAAGTTTAAACAAATTTAGCAACTTTTAAAAACTTAACAATTTCCGCATGTAGTACGGTTGAGAAGAGTTGGCTGAACAATATACCCTTACTCTTTGTTGATTATAACAATTACTAAAATTTAAACAAATTTAGCAACTTTTACAAAAACTATTATTATGTAATGAAGAATTCCCACATTTTATACGGTTGAAAAACGTGGAATGAATGATAAAATCTTACTCTATTATGTTTATAACGATTACTAATGTTTAAACAAAGTTAGCAACAATTTTAAAAACATTTTCAAAATCTTACAATTTCTTTAATTTAATTAGGTTAACCAACAACAAAAGAATGGTTTAGTGGATCTCTAAATTTTTATAACAATTTCTTAAGTTAAAAAATAATTAGCAACAATTTTAACACCGTTTTAAAAAGTAACAATGTGTTACGGTGTAAAGAATAGAATCTGAGCGTAGTTGTGGTGCTTTAACTCCCAAACCCTGATATATACACATTGATGCACACATACCTTTACATTGTATAAAAATGTATAAAATGTACAAATTTTATACAGCCTACACAACTATGTATAAATTTTCATAAAATGTATAAAATTTATACAATGTACACATTTTATACAGCTTTATACAAATTCATACAAAATGTGCACATTGTACACATTCTGTATAAAATTGTATACATTGTATACAATTTACACATTTTATACATTCTATACAACTGTATACAATTGTATACAAAATGTGTACATTGTATACATCCTGTATAGAAATTGTATACAAAATTTTCGTTGGGGTAGGTTTAACCCTCTGGTTACCGACCCTCATTTTATAACGTTGGTTACCGTTGGGGTCCTTTAGGGACCCCAACTTAGGTATTTGTTTATGAATCGGGGAAATAAAAACAATTTTTAACATCAATGCATTGATGTTATTGAAAAAATATTATAATAGGCCAAATAATGACCAAAAAATAAATAATTTTTGCATGAAAATATTTATAAATAAACAAAAAAATTTTTTACAAAAAATATGAAAATTCAGCTATTTCACTGAATTATTGATTTTTTAATTAAAGATCAGAACGCACCATAATAATACAGAAAATTATACAATGTCCTCATAAAAATATTAATGAGTGAACAAAAATTTATTAGTGAAAAAGAGGAAAATTCAATTACACCCTTCATTATTACATACATGTAGAGGCTCAATGAGACCTTTGACCACTCTGGTCCCTTGGTTCTTCTCAGCTCACTGCCCAGGTAATTTCCCTGTGTAAACTTGCAAATTCCCTGGTTTGGATTTAATATATTGCCTAAAAGGGCACTTTCATTTGAAGGATATTTCCAGTTGCTCATCAGCAGTGACGCAATCAAACGGTTCAAACATATTTTGGAAATTCCTAATGAAAATATCCCATACATTACGGACAGCAGCTAATTTGTTTACTTTGGGCCCTAGTATCTTTGTCATCAAATCGCATGAATCTCGTGATTCGTTGAAATCTTGTGCGGGACATAGATGCTGTGAAAAAAACTCTACGAATGCTGGTATCAGTTAACCACAACTCCTTTACATTCTCTTTTGTGCAACGAAGAGCACCTGCTGTCAATAGCATTCCAATATATGCATCCAGTTCATCAATACTCAAATTTGTCCAGTTATTTTCACAGTGCTTTACTAACAACTCATATGGTGCTTTACTAACAACTCATGGAACACTTTTTGGGCATACAAATTAGTGCATTTCTTTACTCCACCTTTGATATCGTCGTTCATAAAAAAATATTGGACTGTTGAATATGCTCACTTCACGTTGATATTTATAAAAATTCAAGTGCATTCCGATGGGAGAGGGAATGAACATCGGGCATTGAATGGTGGTTTTGAAGGCAGGAAGAGGGCTTGTGGGAGGAGGAAGGGTTGGGAAGGTATGGGGCTGAGTTAGGCCAGTTGGGGTTTTCCTATGTTGGTATTTGGGCAGTGGAGGTGTAGTTGAGAAGTGAAATGGGAAGGTTTTGCGAGGAACACATCAATTCGGTGTACTTCCTTAGAATTTCTATGCACAATAGCCAATGGTTATGAGCGAGTCCAAGCCATTGACGAAAATACTGGTGATTTGGAGGGAAGGTTGACGAAGGGAGTAGAATGGCACTGGAACTGGCATCGGGATAACTATTTCTTGGAATCTACTAATGGCTAACTTCTGGTTCAGTTACAGGTAATCTTTGTGAAAAGGTGGTCAGAAAAAAGAGGATCTGGAGATTTTATCATTTGTGTAACAGGTCACCGAGTACAACGGGAAATACGGGGACACGAGACCCAAACCCAAGCAAGTAAGGGAACAACGTGTCCCCTCGCAGTCCATCCCATTGGGTTGATAGTGGTGCCCAGCAGGGAGCTTACTAATAGCTTGGACTTGCTGATCACCATCGCCTACTGTGCATATGAATTCTTAGAATTGATGCCCCATTGATGCGTTCCTTGCTAATGCTTCCGTTTTCTCTTTTCAACTGCTACACCCTCCGCTGCCCGAAGGCCTTCAATGCAGGACAACCCCGGCCAGCCCTTTATCAGCCATTTCCCCCTCTTACACCCCTTCAGCCTCATACACTCAGCACCACCCTTCGATGGCCAGTGCCCAATCCCTCTCTTACCGGTATGCAACGCAATTTGTATACATGCTGATGCGAAGTGATGCAAAACCTGGGTAGTAAATATATACCTTGGTTAGTGGTCCATCACTATGTATGATCGCTATTTTTACTGCGGCAAGAAATGTCAAACCGGACGTTATGATCGATGAAAAAAGTGGAAATTTCTTTGCGTAAATGGTATTACGACACAAAGTTGTATTGAAGACCGCAGATATTTACCAGCAAGCAAACTTGTTCAAACGTAAAATGAAGTCGAAACAGTTCGAATGCGAAGTACCTCTGTAGTAGTGGATATAAGTATAACTGAAACGAGCAGAGAACTACCACTGTGAAGAACACGCACTCGAAATCACAGATATAATTTTTATCTTTCACCAATTTAGTATTTTGTGGTGTGCATGTGGGAGTCCAAATGCATGCTGCATGCTGGTGATTGATCACCCCCTGCCAAACACCCTAGAGGTGGCTCGCAGGGTATTATGTAGATGTAGATGTATAGTCAGATACAACGAAACAGTATTTCACAGGGAAAATGTATGGATTATACGTACGGACGAAATGTGCTAAAGATCACCAATGAAGGAACGTAAAACAGGATAGAGGACCACGATATAGATAGAGAAGAGCGGATAAGCTATAAAGAGGCTCTTTCCGAGCGATCATTGTAATATTACTCTTATATTAGAACATTCGTGCAGTTTGAGATGACTGACAGTACGCTAAGTAAACACAATCCTATGTTAAAAATTTTCTTGATCAGATATTATTCATGAAAATCGCCAAAATGCAAAGCTTTATGACAAAGGGTAAAAATAATAATAATTAATAATATCAATTGTGTATAATTAAATTAGTTATATAAACAGAAGTAATATATATTAACAATTATTAATAAGGAATCACTTGCAGACGCACACATTTGCAAAACAGTCAAACATTGTCTGGAACGTTGGTTACCGAGTGGGGTCCTTCTGGGACCCCATACGTATTTTAATTGATACAGCTTCCAAATAAACGTAATTTTGATCCTACTTTGGCCAATAATTAAGATTTAAAAAGTTGTTCACATACCTGGAGACACATGAACGTGAAATTTTTTTTTTCCTATTTATTCACAATTTTTCAAGTGTGGGGTCCGTAAATGACCCCACTCGGTAACCAGAGGGTTAAATATTCTCATGCTACTCGTAGCACAGAAAATGTTTTCCAACTGTAGGTGCCGACATAAAAGAGTTAATATTTTTGTATGACAGAACACAGCTTCAGTGTGCAAGATAAATTTTATAAGAATATTGGCAGAATATTAACATCATCAGGCACAGATCATAAAGAGCCAAACCATGGTTATTTCATGCAATGGTGGTGTGAGGTGAGAAAACACCTACGTAATTATAAAATTGTATAAATTATTCGTGCATATAGTAAAACTTCTCTTGGGCAGTAATAATGAAAGAAAATGTGTCCTCAAGTTAAAATTTATCTGAGGAAAACTCCATTTTTCTTTATTGGTTTTACCGAAAAAGTATTCTTAGATAGGAATTGGAATTCAAATCAGTATTTGAAAAATAATTTTATCATTAATTTTATTTTAATAAGCCTGAAAATATATATAGAAAAATTGATCGCAAAAATATGCTGACTTAAAGTGCTGATGAAAATTTTAACTTGAATATAAGTAAAGCCCTTAGGTTCCTCTCTTCATGAGTAATGGGAAGGTGATAAAGAGAAAATGAAAACCATGGCAAGAAGGGTAAAAAGGTCATGTAGCGAGACAGCGGGGCCATTATGACTAACTTGTCTGGCCTTCATGTGGGAGAGCAGGTGCAGTATTTGAGGGTAGGAATGACTCACCAATTTATCCGGGCTCGAAGAGGTTCCTGGCCGGCGACGGGAGACTCCAGGCATAAAATGGAAACCTCCAGAATTACCCAGTCAGGTACTTGTCATCGTCAGCCTGGGGGGAGAAAGAAAAGAAGGTGAGGAACATTCAAAAATGGCCAGCACGTGAACAGGCCATTTTGTGTATTAAAGATTGCCTACCAATGAGGCCCTCATTAGGAGACTTATTGATTAAGGGGCCAACCCTCCATTGCTCCTTTAAATCAGGGGAGGGAACCAAGAATTTTTTTACTTTCAGTGTAGCCATACCTAAGTCAGACAATTCAAGGGTTGGAGCAAAATCAAAGGCAATCCATGTGATGGTGCAATGTGGGAAAACACTAGAGGCAGGCCCGTGCTGGACCCCTTCTTAGGGCGGTGGATGGCCTTGGTCAGAGGGCACCAGCACTATGCAGGTGTAGGACTGCCAGGGGTTCTGGGGGTGTGGAATATGATAAATAAATTTTGAAAATTAAATCCTTACGCTCTTGAGATTGAATGGAATTTTACCAGATTGATTTATATTAATTTGAATTAGCATTTTGTTCACTCAAGATGGTGTTTATTACGCAGTTAAATGAGACATCATTCCAGGGTGTACCCAGGATTAGAACTAGGGGGGCCAACCATGGTCTAGGGTGGGGCAAGCCATGGGATTTATGAGATCATTTCCTCGAAAAAATAGTTTTATTTTAGTTATATACCTTATACTAATACATATCATTTTTCATAGATTTAAAGAAAATTTGTTGAATACTTTTCTTTCAATTCAGTCCTGATTTTAGTTAAAGACTTTTGCAATTTTTGCTTCTAAGGGGGGGGAGCTGCCCCCCCTTTCCACTCGCTGGGTATGCCCATGACATCATTAAAATCAAGTTAACTGCTCAGTGTTGGTATTCTGACTATATTTTGTCAGTTTCGGAACTGGGGAGTGCAAAAGTTATCGAGGCTGAAGGGCGCACCAGGATACATCCCGGTGGCCCAGGATGGGTCTGACTACAGGTATTGATGTGATTCCACCTGTACCCATAACTCCCCGGTCAGTGACTTCATCATCGTCAGCTCGGATTGGTAAAGGGAGAGAAGATGTTACGGAGGCAGGATAGGCGAGAAGATTCAAAAATGGCCAGCGTGTGAACATAGCCTGCCGACCCTAATTTTAACAAAATTTGCATCCTCGTGCAATCATAAATATAAAATTAACCTCCTCTGCTGCAGAACAAAATAAATTGGTAAACAAAGTAAAAAAGGTAATATCGTGCGCTGTAAACAAAAATGAAAAATGGTTTTGAATAGGGAAGGATCCCGAATAACTTCACCCTGGAGAAAGCCATTACCAGAGGCTTTAACGAAGGTTGGCGACTTACAGAAAGGGTTAATCCTACAATGCATGTCTTACTCCCATAAACTAAACAGCAAATTGCACTAAAATTTACGGCAACGCGTTGAAGTGAGAATTAGTCTGTAGTGGGAAGAGGAACTAGTGTCACAACAGGCCCCATTATTATCCCTGATTAAGATTTCATCTCCACCACCTGGGTAATTCCAGCTGAATCTCAACTTCGGGGGTCACAATCTGGCAAGTCTAAGATATTTTAACCAAATGAGAAATGACCAGGTGTAAAAAAATTGATTTCAGAAAGGCCTGCTGACAGTCGAACCAACGGTCACAAATTTATATCAGAGCTTTTGAGTGGCAAAAGATTGTGGAATACTCTTCAAAATGTACAGCATGTCCATGAATTAGTCTGCGGAGGTGGAAATTAACTGATTGAATTCCCACAATAAACCTCTAAAATGTGGAGAGGCAGGAGGATTTAACTCTCATTCTATCCCAGCATTAATAACGTGGAGGGCATTTTTTCCTTATGGCCCACAATACGAATATGCTTATACAGCTCCATCAGGTTACGATCGGGTCCTACGGAGTTAGTTCCACAATCAGAACGAATAGTAGTTGGAATTTTGACAACTCACTGAAATGCTGCGATGAATGAGCGAGTAGGGATCACTGGAGTATATTTATAGGGTATACCCACTTCCCCTGCATTGCCAAACATTGCAGAATGAAAATTGTTACTTTTTTATATCATAAGCTGGTATTGTCTTGTGTACATGCATATAATCAGTAAAATAAAACTTTCTTAAACTTTGCATGTAACTTGATTATTTTTTTATGCCTCCCTTGAGAAGGAGGTAGCACAAGGGCGTACCCAGTGTCATAACTGGGGGGCAAGCCAAGTTGTGACATTTTAGTATGGAAAAAGTGAATGAAACCCTCCTTTTAAGAAAATTATAATTGTGCTTTAATAGTTAATGAGATTATTTCCTTGAATACTTTCGTTTCAATTCAGTACTGATTTTGCTTTAAGACTATCGCGATTTTTGGTTCTGGGAGGGGGGGGGGAGCAGCTGCCCCCCCTACCCATCACTGGGTATGCTCATGCATACAGCACTGGTAATTACTGCTTGGACATGCATACTATATAGACATAGGCATTCATTAGCATTATGCTAAAGATGAATTCATTGCAGGTTATTAGAAGACTTGGTGAAATATTACTACATTCATACATATTTTGAAAAATGTTGTCTACGAAGTGGTGCCTACTAGTGGACTTTTCAGCATATGTATAGAGGGTAATTGTTGCATGGGATAACATATCAGAAGAGAGGTTGATGAGGTGTAGGGAGAGGAAGGTCCTACTATGTACTCCTCCCCCATATTTCTTTATCATCACCAAAAATTGATAAATAATACTAGTGAATTAATAATTTATATACAATGATAATGTTATAATTTCAATTCTGATATTGTTATATAAATATTAAAACACCTACATTAATGCACCTCAATGGATGCTTTCCAAATATGTACACTTTATTCAGGTTAAACGTGGACTGTCCATTGACAATTGCAAATTTTTTCCATAACAAACCTTTTTATTTTACTGGATTTGTTCCAGTATTTTCAGTTTCATAAAATATAAATGTAATTTTATTTTTTATGATATCAATCACAAAATTACAATATTTTATTCTTTCAACATTTTCTTAGAAATCTAGTAGAGGTATACAATATGTACCTTTATTGCCAAAAAGTTGCACTCAAACTAAACAAAACTTTTAAAAAATCAGAGGAACATCATTTAATAACATTGAAAAATCACCTCAAGGCATGAAATGCCAAACAATAACACAAATAAATCTAAGCAATGGGTACAAAAATTTGTATTTGTACAAAATGAACTTGAAAGAAATTAGAGGAACATAATTTGAAATCACCTCAAGGCACAAAATACAGCCATACAAGCAACT
Organism: Ischnura elegans; assembly: GCF_921293095.1. Classification (NCBI taxonomy): domain Eukaryota; kingdom Metazoa; phylum Arthropoda; class Insecta; order Odonata; family Coenagrionidae; genus Ischnura; species Ischnura elegans. The sequence goes on from NC_060252.1 coordinate 83,159,754, forward strand.
TACATAATGGGTAAAAAGTTGCGCTTGTACAAAATGAAAGCTGAAAGAAATTAGAGACAAATCATTAAATATTGTTGAAATTCACCTCTAGGCATGAAATATAAAAAAATCATACAATTAGAATTAAACAATGGGTAAAAATCCTAGTCAGAAGGTTCATAAATAAAATTTTTAATCTTGCTAATGCACCAGAATGCCATTATTACAGCATTTTCACAATGCTATGGAATGAAATAAAATCACAAGAGCATATTATGCATTTAATTTTGTGGCTTCACATATTCATATTCAAACCACAAATGCACCAACTGTTTTAGCCAGGGATAAGTCATTCTTGCATGCCATCAGATAACCTTTACAATTCGCAATTCATAGTGGACAACCAAAAAATCATTCCATCACACCCTCAGCAAGAGTGTTTAGTAATTATTTGGTACAAATTGATGACTTATCCCTGTTACACCCCCTCCCCACGATGAGGGAACAGTTTGGATTTGAGGGGGGCATGCACTACACTACTATCTACACTACATGCGAAATAAATAAAAAAAACTACATACAACAATATTAGCAATTTATACCAATCAAACACTACTACTACCATTCACTCATTCATAAATCACATTCCATTCACACATTCATAAAAATCGAATTCCATTCACACATTCATAAAAATCAAATTCCATTCACACATTCATCAAACCACATTCCATTCTCTCATTCATAAAATCACATTCCATTCACTCATTCATAAAATCACATTCATCCATTCATACAGCCCTGCCTACCTAAATACTTCAATATGCACGCCTGAATTAACGCAATGAACGCACGGAATCGTGGCCACGATATACGAAGACCTGCCTATAATCAGAGTAATTTCTAATCTACGGTAAGACGCGATATAAAATCCCTACTCTCCTGCTCGAAATCTAAACTACAGCTGAAAAAAATACATGGCACATTAAAAAATAAACACACTGACCCTGTACAATAATGGTAACAAAAAAATACACAAAATAAAAAAACACTATCTTCAGGCTTGATGTCTTCATTCTTCTGTCTTCCATTCTCCAGGAAAAGTTTGCCATCGCATTTTCTTCTTTATCTTGAGCCTTCTGAGCTTTTAACAGCTATCACTGTATTTTGGTCCACAAGCTTGACCTATAATAAAATATAAAAATATTTTCACATTCCAACGAAAGGGCTGCTAAAGGGTTACCTCTAAGGTCATATCACTCAGAGGATAACGTTATAAAATTTGATTGAACTAATAGAAATTTAAAAAGTTGAAAAAAAAAGTAGTGGAGAATTCCAAATTATTCACCACTGATATAAATGCAATATCACAATGCATTTTTATTATTCTTTAAAGATTACAAAAGTGTTATTGGACAAATTTGCTAGACATCTTCAGTAATATCTATGAAATCTAAGTAAATCAAAATTATTTCTAAATTTGATTTACTTAGGTTTCTTAGATATTACTTAAGATGTCTAGCAAATATAAATTCTTGTAGACACAATAATTTTGAAATGGAAACAGATATTCTAAGCAGAAAAACCAATAAAATGACATCTATAAAAAAATAAACTTACTCTGAAGTTTCAAAATTGGCATTCAAATCAAGGCAATCACGTCTACTCAGTGAGATCTATTTCAATAACTTTAAAGTAAAATTCTGACTTCTGGTACGATAGTAACAAAAAGTAAATAATCAACACAATGCGTCTATGGCCAAAGACCACTTCAGCAATTAAAAATCAGATAAAAAAACAACATTGATTGCTGATATAATTAAAAATATTGTACCTATGTTGTTGGCAATATAGGTAGGTGTTATATCACAATGTAAAACATGTCATTGAAATTATGTACTGGAAATAAAGCAAAAATGACCCAATACAAATATATTGAGTTTTCATAGATTATTGAAATGTTGGTGGTTATAAACATTGAAGTCAGGGGCACAACTAAGTATTAAGGCTAGGGGGCGTTTTAGGTACAAACTAATACTGGGGGGTCTGGCCAGTATGGAATATTTAGCAGGTTAAGCGTGAGGTGCAGAGGCCCTCTCCGTGAAAAATTTTATGATGAATGGTTCAAAATAGTGAGTTTTAAGGCTTTCTGAGGGATATATTTTATTAATCCTTACACTACACATTTAATAAGTAATTTTAATCCAAGTAAGTAAAATGGATGAAACTTAAAAATTTCTCTGAGCTCTGGTAAAATAAAGCTGGGTAAATCCTTATATTAGATTTTCCAAAATTGTCAAAAATTTTCCTTCTACCCGAGGATGAAATTCATTGCAAATAGAAATTAAGAGCATGAAAGCAAAGACTATTGCTGTCGTCAGCCAATCAATGCATTGAGATTCAACTGGGGTTTATCTTTTTTTTGTGTAATGTGAAATCAAATTTTCTCTTGTCGCGAAAGTATGTACACACATATATATTTTTTTTCGAATGCAATCATTGATTTTATTATAAAGGTTCTTGAATGCGAAAATAATGAGAAATTAATTGGATTTACTAAAAAAAAAGTTCTGAACTGATTTCAAAACTTTGTCAACTTATTTCATTTTAACCAAAATAATAAAATAACAGAACAAAATTAAGGTAATTGGGAGAGAAATAAATTAAATCTTACCTTCTTCCAGCGGTGACGAGCTCCAGCTTTCAATCCCTTTACATGTGGTTTTCTTGAGGCCAAACAGCACTCATCAGGATCAAATGATCCCTGCAATTATAAAAGAATACAATCACTTATTATGAAACAAAGTGGGGTTCAAGTAATTGGATTACATGGCAATTCATTTTTTCTCTCAAATTATTGTCATCACATAGCAAATCAGGTCAAAATTTAAAGAATAGGCAAAAAATCAAAAACTTCAAAAAGAGTGCATAAAAAATTTCTCATACTGAATTCAGAGGATTCTTAAGAGGCAATTATAATAATTTTGAATTAATTATTAATACTTAAAAAATCATTTGGATTGAATGCAACAAGGCATTTGCTTAAAATAGGAAAATCTAAGGATTTTGATTGCAAGTGGATAAACTTTTGCAGAATTAAAATATAATTTAATTAATCTGATTGAAAGTGAAAAGTCGTGATGGCAAACTAAAGTAATATAATGACCAAGAATCTAATTTAAAATAGATTATAAATAAGACTAACTCGGATTGTTGGGTAATATTTTGTGGTGAGATTAGAGGGAAGTGATATTTTGACGTCAATTTGACTCATTTGACATTATATAACCCATGTGCCATGAAAAAAAGTTGAAGCGCCATTACGAAAAATATTAATTTGTAGAATGAAAATATGTGAAGCCCAATGGAACAAAATTCCATATTTTTTCGACTGAAAGTCAATTCGTCAAAGAAAATTCAACTCCAGTTGCTAAGTACCATGTATCATTTTTAAACCAAGGTATTGATCATTGAAGTGGAATTGATATTATGATCACTTAATGTTAAGGGCATGATAGACAAATTACCCAGACGGCACTGAATCCTCCGTATCTAATTCGTATGCAGATAGTATCCATTGACGAAAAGCGACGGAGCGGTAGTCGATGGATACTATCTGCATACGAATTAGATACGGAGGATTCTGTGCCGTCTGGGTAGAAGTTCTGTATAAGCATTAGCAAATGTCATAAGCATCTCCAACATACTTATGAAACAGAGTAAATTAATTTTAAAATTGATGCTGGGAGAATAAATCAAATATGAATGAATGAGTATGGGATCATACCACTCCTTATCTGCAGCAAATCATGTAGAGCCATCAGAAGGTCATTACCATGCCACCTTCTTTCCAATGTCTTCTCTTCAACCTCATCAGCATGTCCAGCGATTGTGCGCGCCTAGGTAGAGAGCGGGTTAGTGCATACACAAATAAATAACCCTACCGAGGATTCGCATACACTCCAAAGCAACACACAAAAACGTGACAATGGCATCAATAGGAAATTATGAATTTCCTACCTATCCACAGCCTCATTCCTGCATGACACAATGGAATGCGTTATGCAAAACCACGGCACAAAAACTATATCTAACGCACGGACAAAAACGCCTAGCCTTACGCAAATTGTTATTCATTGGCCGGAAGGGCCCAAAGGTAATACGCAGTCTTCTTGGAGGTCCCGCGATGCCATCGTCTTCAATCTTCATCTCTTCTTGAGATAAGTCTTCATTCTTCTCTTCACATCAAGCGATGGCTTGGACCTAGGGAGAGAACGGATTAGTGCATACACAAATAAAAAACCCTCCCGAGGAATCGCATCACTCCAAAGCAACACACAAGAACGTGACAATGGCATCAATAGGAAATCTTAAATTTCCCCTCTAGCCACTGACCCATTCCTGCATGATGCAATGGAATACGCAATGCAAAACCACGGCACAAAAAAACTACAGCTAACGCACGGACAAAAACGCCTAGCCTTACGCAAATTTATGTTCATTGGCCAGAAGGGCCCAAAGCTAAGATGTCGTCTTCTTCTGGTCCCGCGATGCCATCGTCTTCAATCTTCTTCTCTTCTTCCGATGAATCTTCATTCTTCTCTTCACATCCAGCGATGGCTTGCGGACCTAGGGAAAGAGCGGGTTAGTGCATACACAAATAAATAACCCTTCCGAGGATTGCATCACTCCAAAGCAGCACACAAGAACGTGACAATGGCATCGATAGGAAATCATAAATTTCCTACCTAGCCACAGCCACATTCCTGCATGACGCAATGGAATCCGCAATGCAAAACCACGGCACAAAAAACTAAAACTAACGCACGGAAAAAACGCCTAGCCTTACGCAAATTTTTATTCATTGGCCAGAAGGGCCCAAAACTATGCCGCAAATATCGCACACGTCTTCTAACGATGCTTCTCTTCTTTCTTCTGTGAATACTTGCGTCTTCAATCTCCTCTTCTTCGTGCAGTCTTCGCTCTTCCTTCCTTGAGGTCTAGCGATGGCTTGAATCTGTGAAGAGGTAAGATTAGTGCATGCACAAACAAATAAATAAATAACACTACCGTGCAAGCCCTAACGCCGATCATTCCGGACTAACGACGCAACGGAATGATATCTCGCAGTACACGAAAACGAAAATAATCACACGCAGGAAAATATCACACGAAATTACACGATAGAGAAAAAACACACGCAATCGCATCGTTGCCGTTCTTCTAGCTCCATTTGATGTCTTCATTCTTCATGCCTGGAAGGGAAACAGGAACAGACATGTTACAATTTAGCACAAAAACACACCCAATTCAGGCGAGGGATATCAAAGTTCATTCACGCCTCACACACACACATTATCTTCACTTCTTTCTTCTGGGCCCCAGCGATATCTTCATTCTTCGGGGCCCTAACTAAATCTTCATTCTTCATTCTTGATCTTCATTCTTCACTCCTGAAATAAATTGTGTTAGTACAAAAGCCACCCGAATACCTGAAACAAATAAAGCCATTAATACAAACAGAAAAATACCCCAAATGAATTTCCTGCCTAAGAATGCATTCTCTGTCTCATAGGACCGGTCTCATTCGTAGTAATACCTTTGTAGTGCACTTTTTGGTACCTTTATTTCAGCGCTGTTTATAAACCTTTTTAAACTTGCTCCTTTGAGCCATTGTCTTTCGGGTATACCTTAGTTACCTAGAGCTCGTACCTTATTTTACCAGAGTGAATTCACTTTCTACCAGGAGTCCCTCCAGTAGAGTGATTCAGATCGTTCCTCATTTACCATTTCGCATTCAGGATAACCTGATACACCGTCATGAAATCCACAGCATCCTGAGGAAACCTGCAGTCTTCTCAGCCTTAAAACTGATGATTGTCGTCCAAACTCTGGGAATCAGTTTTTCTTCAATACACATTGAAGAAAATTCTGAAATTGAAAAAAAAGAAATATGAATTATAGCAAAATTCAAATATTCCACATTATCAGAAAAAGCATTGGAGGTCCCGTGTGGCCATCGTCTTCTATCTGCATCACTTGTTAGGATGAGTCTTCATGCTTCTGTACCCCACCAGGGATGGCTTGCACCTAGGGAGAAAGGGGAAAATGAATATAAATTTTGGGCTATAGTTCCTTAAATACGGTTTATTTCTCCTCAAATAAACAAACTTTTATTCCTTGAGTCTCAAATATTGATTAAATTTTCTATTTTCGTCTATATCCACCACAAACTAAATACTCAGAGACCGTTTTTAGAAAATGTGTTTTCTATGTAGATTTTTATTACTCTATTATGTAACGATTTGGCGGTATATGTGATATTTATGTGACTCAAGGCACGTAATTTGGCAAATATGCGAAAAAGTTTAAATACACACAAATGCCTCAAATTTTTTGCATCTATTAAATTGAGGTGGAATGACCCGAATTTGCTTGTCTTTCTTCCAAATTTCGTAGTATAATGTATGCCAGAACAAAGGCTATTTATTTAATAAGGCAGCCATCCAAAAAAACCGCAAGCGATTCAACAATTTTTCAATAACTTTTTACAACTGCCAATTTTTTAGGGAGCTTGGGAAAGTGTCATTGAATGAAGCTGTTATATTGACATCTCTCGTGTACAAATTACATTATTATTGATTTAGAAATCCTTAACTGCACTTTATTTAAGCAGTGAAGGACATATATGAGTATATAAATTGAATTAGAAATAAATAATGTTAATACCATGATAACATCCCATAGCGTTTTTAAAATAAGTACCGAAGGAGTTCATGGCAAAAAATTGGAAATATCACATCGCAGTAACTATTTTATATTTTAAACATTAGGAAGAGAGCAAAATTTAAGCAATTAAAAAATTGAAGTTATTGGCCAAAATTATCGAGTACCATGTTATTACGTTAAAAAATAATGCCCGAACACCTTAATTTATCATGGTGTAGTATATATTCGAATTGAAAGTTGCGTTGTTCTACTGAGATCACGATTTACCCTTCAATCTAGAACGTTAATTTTGGAAAAAAAAGTACGGAATTTCATCAATAATATGAGCCGTTATTTTTTCCGGGATGAACAATCTTGATAAAGCTGCTGGGAAACTAAATAAAATTCGTTAAATGTTCTCCTCTCTTCATAAACGTCATGGAAATTCATATCGGAAAAAGGAGGCATATGGTACACATTTCAGAAAAGATCAAAAAACCGCTTATGAAAGAAACCTTATCGGTTGTGGTTCTAAATTTTCGTAGTATTAAAAACATAGTTGCTGATTACCACTAAAAATTAAAAAATAAGAATGCATGGTGAAAGAATAACCATGATATGATATGCTTATGACATTGCTGTCCTAGCTGAAAGTCAGAAAAACCTCGGGACCATTCTAAATAAAACAGAAACAGTCATGAAAGAAGAGTACAAAATAAAAATAAATAAAAAAAGTGGTGGTGTGTGATGAAGATGGAAGTAATGGAAGTGAACATGAATATTGAGAGATTAAAACTTGATCAAGTTAACGACTTTTCCTGTCTAGGGAGTAAGATCACGCGAATTGAAAAATAATAAGTAAGAAGCAAGAACGTGCAGGCAATAGCGGCATTCAAAAAAATATTCAAATTTTAGTATCTAGAAGTAACAGCCTTGAAATTAGACAAAGAATTCTCAAAGCCATATGGCAGTGAAACACGAACTCAAGAGGATAAGAAAAGACTAAGTTCTTTCGAACCTTGGTGTCCTAGATGAACGTTAAAAATTAAGTAAATAGACTGAATATCAAACAAAGTAATATTTAATTAAATTAAATAGACTAAATAAATTTTAAAAGATGGAAGTAAAAGCAAGGATATGGGCGAAAGTTTGCTTTTCACATTTTATTCCATTTCCTTGACGCAGCTAGTAGATACCTCAGAGTAACATACCAGGAGTAACAACATATTAGATCCCTTAGAAACGAATATCCTTAGTGGTTCATCAGAACTAAGGTCGTAGCTAGTATTAGTGACCCCAAAACCGTGCACGGAAAATTCCATATCGTCTCCGATAGAAAAGCTGTGGCTTAAAAAAGGTTTTTATGTCATATCAGAGGAAAATATTTCCTATTCTATCTACTACTCCGCGGAAATAGGGATGGAAGGCCCAGGTTAAGGGGCTGTCTTCGTTCAGAGTTCCAATTCTTTTCTTCGAGCCATCTTCATAAGAAATCCCACTTAGCGCACACAATCTCTACTAGATGTATATAGCATGTCGTCAATATCTCAGATATTCAAATGTCTACCAGATGTCTACAATGTCTATTACATGGCTATTGCTTGGACTTCAAAAATACCAGCATTGTATACTATGAAAGTAATTTAACAAAAAGATTATATAAAGATATGATATATATAATTCAAAAAACTAAAAAAGTTGTAATGACATAGCACACATCGACAATTTAAACAAAATTTATAATAATTGAACTAATTAAAATTTATAGGTAATTATGAACTGTATTAGCTTATTATCAATGCATAAATCCAATGCAATTAAACAAAAGTTATGTCAAATTTCTAGCCTCTTCTTTTTAATTAATTTACACCTATCTTATTTTTCATTTTATTATCGTAATAAACACTGTCAAATCTTATCACAATTATGTACCTATTCATATTCATTCATAGTCCTGATGAAGCTGCATAAATAAGTTGACAAAAACTTGCATAAAATAATGCTTCTAGTCCTACGCTGCTATTAATCAACATCCATTGATAATTTTGCCGACTCCTTTGACAAAGCTAGAAGGAAATGGTATGCTGCTTTGGAAACTTCAAATTTGGGATCGGAGGAGGAAGCCCCTTTGAGAAATGAGCGAAAGCCAGAGAGGCTCCAATATTCAGAAAGAATCCCCATATGAGACCCTACCCTCACCTTTTGCTCCACTGGCAGGCTGTCAGTTGAAAAATAAACTCTTTGTTATATCGCAACGTATTATAACCGAGGCAATTATCCTGATTTCCCAATCGGTCCAATTTTAAAATATCTGCTCAAGATATCTCGTAGATATAGGAAAAGCAGACATTCAGATACCCGCATCATGTCTAGAAGATGTCTTCAAGTTATCACGAGATAATTTTTACATATTAGCAAAAGACGTATTCAATATTTTATAGTCTTTTTGTAGATATTTTGTAATACGTGGGATATTCTCCCCAATATGGGGATTAATCTCCCCAAATATGAGAATAGATAATATTATCTGCAATAGGGAATACTTTATCAAAATATTACATAAAACAGTTTTTAAGCCGCACATGACACTTAAAATTGTCCGAGGAGTCTGAAGGACACTATCAGTGGCGCAGCGAGGGGGGGGCTTTGGGGGTTAAAACCCCTCCCAGAGCTCAGAGAAATTTTTAAACCATTTTACTTAATTGGATTGATATTGCTAATAGAATAGAATAGTGTAAGGATTAATAAAATATCCCTCAGAAAGCCGTAAAGCTCACCATTTAGAACCGTTTATCTTAAAATTCCGCAATTTCATAATCTTACACCTACCGCTTATCCTGGTGGGTATACCACACCACACACACCGGTATTAGTGCATCTAATCCCCCCCAGCCTTAATTCCTGGCTGCGCCCCTGGACACAATTACCGTTCCAAGAAGCTGGAGAGCACTAAATACCATGCCAGGATTGCCCTAAGAAATAGGTGCATCGGCGAAAACGGACGCTCCGTGAAAACCAGAATAGAAGAAAAAAGCGTGCCATTCGACTCGGGAAACCATTGAAATCTTCGGTGGCGGAGAATGCAGCCTCGGGACTCACGATTGACTTCCAGAATGCCAAGATGAAAATTCAAAACCCGACTCATCCACGAGGTGTTGGAAATTAGGAAATGCGACCAGTATTTCAACTGTAAATTCCATAGGCCAAGGGTGTTCAATAGGGTGGGCCGAAAAAAGGTTTTTTTTCCTGATCAAATTTTCCCTGTGCGGGAGAGTTGCGAAATAATATAATGATCTCGCACACAAATTTTTTTCAAATCGGATAATATTAACCACTGCCACCCGAGCTCTAAAGTTTAAAATTTTGCGAAAAATCAGGCTGATTTCAGAATCAAACGGCTATGAAGACGAGTTTTATGAAAATATGGGATAATGGATAATATCAAAGAGTGGATACATGTTTATAGTTTATAAAAATGAAATTTAAAGTTTATTTGACAAAATCTATGGTTAAAAAAATGTCTATGAATTAACAACAAAATTAGAGTATAGACTACCCGCACAACACAACTCATTTTTGCCTACATTTCTAAAACTCCATTTTTGGGGCTAAATTGCAGGTAAAATAATATTTATATCGATTGAATTTCATTTCTTATCAAATAAGTCATCATAAGGTAAATTATTTGAAATTAACATCAATCATAATGATGAATAACGTACCTGTGATGCTATTTTCAACAAGAAATTCAGCCAAGGCTTAAAAAAAAACAGAACCTGAACACCAAGCATTTCACTAAGTAGCTCTCTGCTATTTTCGTAAAGAAACTACCCAGAACTCACCACGAGGAAGAGGCTACCATCGAGTTCCACCCGTGTCCTCCCCAGCCAACCTTCCGAAGGACACGATTGTGAAAGCGCATCAATTACTCTGAGAAAATTACTCTATTATTATTATTATCCGTCTCTTATGCACGATAATGCCCATCCATGCCTGCGTTCTATACTGCACACGGATTTTGATGCTAACATTATCATTTGTACATCATTTCGCAACTTTCCCGCATAGGGCAAATTTGATCAGGAAAAAAACCTTTTTTCGGCCCACCCTAGTGTTCAACCCACGACCCCCGAGCCGCATGAGGCCCGCAAGCTTATTTCTTGTGGCGCTCAGAAGCTAAAGGTATAGTTTCGCAAAGTCAAATATCGACACACTCGTAAAAAATAAGCGATGTCAAAAATCGCATCGATTGATTCAACCATTTAACCAATTAAGATTATTGCACTTCGAAATTGTATGTTTTTCTTTTAAGTTTTATTGATGTGGTGGTAAAATGAGGTGGGGCATTGTGGTCCTCCCGGACGATGTGGTATCTATAGTTGGCCCTCTCATCAAAAAAGGTTGAAGACTCCTGCTATGAGCTATTGATTTAAAATAACTCTGTGAGACATTGTTATGGGACTATTTCCAATTCAATCCTATTGAGATGAAATTATCAGAATACAGGCATTGCAAGTGTAAGAAGAGGCCGCGAAGTTCACATATTTCGAAATTCAGGCAGTTTCAACCGCAACGTTTCGCAGTTCACATCCCTCAACATCTTTATGAATGGCATGTTCGTTCCAAAGGGTATTTTGAAGTGAGCTTCCAATGGGACATTCTCGCCTCAAGGGACTATTTACGTAGCTTAAATCCAGGTTTCATTTCAATCTCCAATTAAACTTGCTCTCGTTCGCTTCCGTTTCTTATACCCATCTCAGGTTAATCGCAGTCGTGTATCAGCTCACAGGGACTGTATCTTAAAAATCAGTCGCACGTGGAATCCTGCTCTAAAGTTATGCAATAATTAAATGATAACTCCTTCACCACTTCACCCTTTCAACATCCTTCCCATCATGAACCCTCATAAATTATCTCCAAGAAAAAATTATCCTTTTTCTCCATGAAAAAACGACCGGCAACGGCCAGAAACGTAGGGCAAGAAACCGAATAAGTAAATATATTAAGTAAATAAATAAGAAATAGATAATAAATAAACAACACACCCGAAAAATCATCACCGACAGCTACAAGGATCCGCGAGGGTTTCAAAGATGAAATACAAGTAAATTCTATTGGATTCGTCTAAGTCCTAAATACCAGAACAACCATTAAAGTATCGTAAAGGTTTGCAGAAAAAAATAATCTTGATCTAACAAGATTTTTTATGGCTTGGTAACACCGCAACAACTGCCAAGTCGGTCATAACTACTAGCCAAATGATTCGCTTTGTTCTTACCAATTTAATTATTGAGCTTCGCAAGCATATCGAAAACATTTTAATAGCTTTAGAATGCAACTCGAGAGAACTCGAGTTGAGTGCAGCTTGAGTTACCACATCACAGGCAAAGTTGTAAAAAAATCACTGGCAACAATCCGACATTTAAGATACCAATCACTTTCTTTGTTTCATATCAATTTTTTAGGAGTTGTTAGCACTGCAACAACATTCAGGTCGGTCAAAACTAAAAAGTAAATGATATTTTTTTTTTTACCAATTATATGACTAACAATGAGCTTCGTAAAAATATCAAAAATTTTTTAATAGATTTAGAATTCAACTCGAGTAAACTCGTTCTAAGCCCAGCACTATTTGACTTGTTTCTAACGTGTTTATAAACAAATTACAGATAACAAACAAAGTTTAGGTACCGGTTATTTTCTTTGTTTAATATTTCTATGCCGCGACGAAGAAGACCTAAGCTTCCTCAAAAAACCCGTTATGCAATTAGGCTTCGGAACATTGCGAATCAATCCAATGAAGAAGGGGAAAAGGTTCGCGAAGAGAGCCGCGTTAGTTTAGTCCGGCTTCGAGATTTTCAAACAGAAGAGCAAAGAGAGTGAACCCGTGAAATGGCCCAGTTGGGAGAGAGAAATCGCATAGATCTCCATGAATAAGACCAATCAGTTCAAACGAATGTATTCCTGCTAAGCCCCCTAAAGAAGAAAGTGTATGATACATTCATGAAAGCAGTTCATGATTTAAATGGTAGGTTAATTTTTCTGGATGCCCCTGGTGGAACTGGGAAGAATTTCCTGACATCAATGCTTTTGGCCACTTTTCGTGCGCGATCGGACATTACGGTAGCAGTTTCTGCATTTGACTTAAGGTCACACTGCTAGAAGGATGCCATAAGGCTCATTCAGCGTTAAAGACGCCGTTAAACCTACAAAATTTATATATTTAACTTATCTAATGTCATGTAAAGTTTTGAAACAGTCCACTACGGCCAAAATTTTAGTAGTAACTAAAATCATAATCTTCTTAGAGCCGAGAAAACAACCATAGAAGTAAGGAAACACTTCATCAGATGTCATATACAGCATGATTCTCTTTGCAAGCGAGGCTTGGACGTTGGCAGAAGGAGAGAAGGCAGAAGTGGAAGCATTCGAAATGTGGTGCTACCGAAGAATTATGAATATACTTATAAATTTAATATCGATAACTTAATTTTATAATTAATATCAATACAAAATAATAGAATTTTAAAATTGACCGAGTAAGTACCTACTGAGGAAGTAAAAAAAGAGTGGAAGAAAAGCGAAGTGTTCTAAAAGCCTTGAGGAGAGGACGAAACAACTTAGTGGGCCGCATTATGAGACATGATGGCCTGGTAAAAACAACCGTAGAAGGACAAGTGATAGGGAAGAAATACAAGGGACGGCCCCGAATGAGTTAAATAGAACAGGTTATAAAGGATATAGAAAGGAAAAATTACGTCGCCATGGAAAAGCAATCGTGTAAGAGAGAAGAATGTAGAGCTGCGCATAGGCGGATCCAGGGGGGGGGGGCACGGGGGTACGTGCCCCCCCCAGACCCTCAAAAATATGCAAGATTTTTAATATGCTCCCATTATCATTGCATTCGTTTTGTATTACGAGGTATCCTTGTGCCCCACCCAGATCAAAATCCTGGATCCGGCCTTGCTTGTGCCCCTCCCAGAAAAAAATCCTGGATCCGCCCCTGGAGCTGCGTCAAACCAATCTTAGGATATTTAACTAATGATGATGAGTGTACCATTGCCGGTGAGAATTTTCCGCCTCTTCAAAGGATTGTGCAATAGAATGCACTAAGGAGTATTATTGGCACAAATAAGTGTAAAAGGACCTGTTTTAACTTTTTGTGTAATTGAGTGCAGCTGACGATGGAAAGTGAGACAAAAATGTTTATTACCATTGCTTGAATATTTTTGTTTGCATGAATATTTACATAGTAAGGGAGTTTTATATACATACTCAGGTCAGTGGCGCAGCGAGGGGGGAGGGTTTGGGGGATAAACCCCCCCAGAGCTCAGAGAAATTTTTAAGTTTAATCCATTTTACTTTATTGGATCATTAAAGTATCATTAAAGCATAGTGTTAGGATTAATCAAATATCCCTCAGATAGCCTTACACTCGCCATCTTGAACCATTATTCTTAAAAATTTTCTGGAGGAGGGCCCCCGTAACTCCCACTTACCCTAGCGAGTATGCAATACCCCCACACTCCTAAGTATTAGTTGCGTCTTAAACCCCCCCCCCCCCTAGCCTTAATTCTTAGCTGCGCCTCTAACTCAGGTTGCTATTATTAATGCACTGTTTGTGCCAATCTTAGGATATTTAACTAATGTTTTAAAATCATCATCTGGGACGAATGCACGATGACGCACATATGCGCTTAGGAGGCACTTGACTGGGCACCGAAAGATCGGTGTTATTTTTTTTTTATTTAAAGAAAGAGAACCACTTGCAGCATATGGTTGCCATTTTATAGTGGCCAGGTAACAATACATAAATCAGAGGACGAAGACGCAATAAAACAAGTATAAAATAATAATTACATTTAAAAAAACAGAAGGACAACAAGATCTGCAGGTACAGACTACTTTGGTGACAGATAGGATAGGGAAAGTCTTATGAAGGATTTCAATGGAAGTGCAAAGGGGTCGATGTGTGGAGGGAGTGAGTTCAACACAGAAGAAATGCTGCAGAAAAACGAACGTTTAGTAAGCGAAAGTTTAGGAATGGGCATGTGGATTAGGGGATGAGAACGGGTAGGGCGGGGTGAAACTTTAAAATTGATAAAAGAGAGCAATGCAGGGCAGTCGATGGTGGAATTTAAAATCTTATAAATAAGTTTTAAATCAGCTGTGAGCCTTTGGGTAGTGAGATAAGGGATGAAGAGGGAGGAGAGAATAGCATTAGTGGACATGTTGCGTAAATGCGGTATTCTATTTTTTACTATTTTGGCAAAGAAATTGCTGACACAGTCCAGGCATGAGAGGTTGGTTTGTGAAGAGATAGACCAGATGGGACAGGAGTAGGTAAGAATTGGAAGAGTGATAGAAGAAAAAAATTCGAAGTGCTTGGGGGTCATTAATTTCAGTGAAACGGTACAGGAGGCCTAATAGGGACATTGCTTTGGACTTGATGGATTGTATGTGCGGAGAAAATTTTAATTTATCGTCAGTGATAATGCCTCGGTCCTTAAATGTTGACAACGTTTCAGAGAGTGAATAAAAATACAGCAGTCAAATTGATGCGTGATCTTCTTTAGGGAAATAGACATCACACAACATTTATCTGCGTTTAATTAAAGTTTCCAGACATTACACAAATTCGATGTCTGACGTAAAGCATCTTGTAGGTCATGGCAATCGGAAGGATTTTTAAATTCCTTGAACAGTTTACAATCATCACCATAAATGACTCAATGCTTTGGAGACGTAATGATTTTACTGTCTGGCGATTTCCTCCGAACACTGCCATTTTAGAATCGACTGCTACCGATGAAATAAACGCTTCATATCATCAAATAAGTGACGCTATGTGAAGAAACTTCAACTGACCATAAACATGAGAATTGCATTGCAGAACGATCCATCAGCTGAAGATTTCTCCAAGTAATTGTCGACTATCGGTAATGGTCGTGTTCGCGTCCACGAATCGACCACATTTCCTCTGAAATTTTTGAATGTCGACTCTTCGAAAGATGAGCTCATCAACGAAGTGTTTCCGAACATGATTGATAGCCACAAAAATCAGAAAGGGCTGAGTGAGCGAGTGATTTTGGCGACTAATAAAAAAGATATGGATGACTTAAACTTAGTGACTCTTAAACTTTATAATCAAATCTCTAGTACACAGTATTCATTAAAATGTATTGACTGTGCAACAAAAGACGAGGTCACTTACTATTCATCTGAATTTCTAAACTTCTTCAATGTTTCTTGCTTACCACCAAACAATTGAAGGTTGCTGAAGGTTGGCTTGTAGCAGTGGCGTAGCTGGGAATTTCGTTCGGGGGGTGTAAAACTACGAGGGGGGACATTTTTAATTACAGGGTACCAAGTAGAGGGTTTTTAACTAATTTTAACACATTTCACTATCGAATGAACTTCATTTGTCAAAGAAATCTTTTATAATTCATGATTTTTCACATATTTTGTTTTCTTTTATGAAGCAAAGTAAGTCTATTTTATTTTTCGAGGGGAGGGGAGGGGGGATCCGGACCCCCTGGACCTCCCCCCTCGCTACGCCACTGGCTTGTTGTCATGATGCTACAAAACCTAAAACAGCAAAAACTATGAAATGGAACGCGTTTCGTGAGAAAAGAACTGATAATCAATGTGATTCATGTGCCTATACTGAAAGGAAAACTCAAAGATAAGGAAATTTTCTTCCGAGGATTCCCATGATCCCAACCGTTCTGCATTATGAGTTGAAACGAATACAATTCTCAATGCGTGTTTCATTCGTGAGGACTATTAACAAATCACAAGGACGATCGGTGAGTTTTTTTCTCGTGGTCAATTATATGTGGCATGGGCGCGTGTTGGTAAACCATCCGCTTTATTTGTTTTTGCGCCATATTATTATATATATTATAATATTATATATATTACAATATATATTATTATATAATTATACATACAAAAAAAAACAAAAAATATTGTATATCAGAAGGTGCTTGACTCAAGAAACCAGAACGTATATATAAATTGAAGAAAATGTCTTTCTAGCAAGTCATTGTAATTCTTATATTCGTGTGGTTTTCTTGATTTTTTCCTCGTATTATAATTATCAGTCAAATATGAATAAAATCGGTACAGCCGTTACCAGTGATTTATAAACTATGTAACTAAACCAATGGCGTAGCCAGGGAGAGGCATAGGGGACACGTTCCCCCTCCCCGCCCAACCAATTAATTTTAGCGGGAGAACATATAAGTCGTAAAACGAATTTATTCAAGTCCGTCACAATGTTTTAGCAAAACAGCTTTCCGGGGACCCGTCAATGCTTTAATTTTAAGTGCCATAATAGGATAAAATGTGATTTCTAGAAATTTAAGAACGGTTAACTTAAAAGACTAAATACGTTGTATTACATACCCGTTTAATACGGTTGCATAAGTATGGAGATATTTGGGAATCAATTCGTTATGGAAACGGATGACTGAATCATCTCACTATTGTACACAGAGCTTCGAAGGTAAATGTTTATTTCCGACTAGCCAAAGATCAACAGGCATAACTCGCGTGACGTTTTACCGCTTCGGAAAAGAGACACGACAAAAAGAGCAGGGATGGGGAGACATTATAAGGCCGAGGTTACTTCCAAAAATATTGTGTATTGTCTAGACTCACTGTGAGAGTTGAATGGAAAAAAATCGCTAAGGACCGATTTACCAGTGGAAATATTTTTCGGTAGAGACCTCAGAACCCGCTTGATTTCACAGTATGAAATTCAGACCGTTTAAATTTCCCCTGTCATCACACCACCACCCTTCAGCACTCATCCCAAGCAAGACCAATTAAGCTACGGAACCACCCCTTCATGATTTTGAAAAGAAGTTTATTTGATATCTCTCTTTAAATAAAATTATACGAAAATTTAATTAAACGATCTCCAGTTGATACAACGAAATAATACTTAGTTGTAAATTCAAACATGTGAGCGAAGAGTAATCAAAAATAAGTAGGCCTGATTTGGGGGAAAGGCACAAACTAATTTATTTGAAAACAAGGAAGTAAGTAATAGACATGATGAGAAAGACGAGAGTATGCCGGGAATAACGTGATGAGCAAGTCAAACTAGGCAATAATGTGAATTGGGCAACTATACAGAAATGGGTCTAAATACTATGAAAAATTTGAGTTATTGACCACACGATGTTAGTATATTACAAGTCGAGCAAGATTATTCAACTATTTACGATTTGTACAAATTGAAATTCAAAGTTGCTTTGTTCTACCGAGATCACGATTTAACTTTATCTAGTTTATTTTGGATAAATTAGTACGGAAACTCGTTTTTTACCAATAATAAGAGTAAATATTTGTATAAAATTTCTTTCTCTCTTCGCATAAATCGTTGAAATTGATAGTGGAAACGAAGGAGACAGTCAAGTGAACCTTATTTCTATGTTTTCCGGGTTATCTTAGTGGTAAAATGAAAACTCAATAACTTAAAACTATGACCCATAACCACGCGTTATTATCGCGACAGAATTGTATGCGTATTTTTAGTGTAAATACGTTAATTTAACCTTCGTTCGTTAGATTTATTTTTTTAAAGTGTTTAATCATTTTTAATGAAAAAATACGTGATACTTGCAAGGTCCCCCACGTGAGATTGGGTGACAATCGGCTTGACCCCCTCGCCCCTCCTAAGCGCCACATTTAATGAACCCTTTCGCTACAAACAAAGTAAATATTCGCCCGGAAGGTTTTTGACACGGAAGACGAAACCAGCAAATTTTCGTCTCATATCTTCCTACGCAAACATACGAATGACGCAAATATCCGTTTCGTTGCCCTTTTATGCCGGTCGCAGCTACGCGAAGTCTTATCGGGACCCAACAAAGCGGGGACATAGGCCGTACCCTCGAAATCCGGGAGCAGGTACACATCGTCCGCTCTTCATCCGCGTCCGACCTCGTCGGCGATGTAAAGGCATAGGAAGCAGCTTGCATTGAGTGCCAACCCTGTAAGTGGTCACCGACACGGCCCCATCAATAAAATGGGTCTGGTGGGTGTCTGCATATTATTGAAAACGATAATACTTGTTTACATTAATGAGACCCTTATGTGCTGGTAGAAAGGTGGGGTGGAGCAGAATGATAAGCACTGTAAGTATCTTTGGATTCGTGGAGGTAAAATTTATATGCGAAAAGTAGAAAAGGAGCCAACAATTGTAGTTAGCATCATGGATGATGTAAAACATCTTTTATCATTGCTGTTGTGATTCATACTTCAATGGTATAGAAGGCATACCTAGACTATAAGACAAAGTTATGGATGTAAATATTACTGTAAATGCCTTTAATGGAATAATTCCCTATTGATCTTCCATCAAAATATCCGAAGTGTTAGACGCAATTTTAATTTACTATTTTCACATTTAAATAGCATGTCAAAGTTGCCTGAAATTATAGCTTTGAATGAAATATAAATATAATCTGATTAAATTATATACAGTGAGTGGGTAGGTACTATTCTTATGGAAATTATAATACCTTTGAAAGAGCAAGAGGTGTTTTACCGTTTATAAGACATGACATAACAACCGTACTGAGGCCTTGTCATATAAGCCCTACTGTTGATCAGTGTTTCATGCAAGTTTTGTATATTTGATCTCTTTGTCGTCTACAGGGATAAAAATTTCTATTGATCAATTTGTTTTAGATTTTGAACCCTAATCAAGGGTCATATCTCAAAAATTAGTAATGGTCGGTGATATGAATGTTCAGTTACTAATGCCCAGCTGCGATTCCAAGCAGTTTACAAATCTCATGAGTTCATGTGGCTTGACTACCTCAATTAATGAAGGAACCAGAATTACTAGACAATGAGTTACCTATTCAGATCATGTAATCACTCGGTTCTTCAACACATTTAATGTTGACCCCCAAGCCAAGTTTATGCATTTAGGTATAACGCATCACTCTCCAGTCCAACCAAATCTCCAATCTTTCTGCTCGCGAAGAAAACGAAAGTACACCATCTTATGTCACTTTGCTATAGTATTGCTGCCGTAAATCATTAAATGAAAATGTTCGACTTCATTCTTGGGAAGAATTGAATTAAGAACATGAAATTTCTAAACTTTTACTACATTTTCAAACATACTGTTAACATGTGTAAATGAGTCTTAAGTATTGTCAGGAATGAATGTGCCGTAAAATTAAAGCCCTTGATCACTGACTCCTCGATGAGCAAAGTTGAGCGTAAAAAATCCTTTTCAAAAACTACGTCATAACCCGAACAATAACGGCTTGAGAAAAAAGTACGTAAAAATATTCATCAAATAGTAAAAATCATCTAAACCTGAACTCCTTTTTGGAACCAGTCACACGCCTGATGTATTAAAAATTGTCAATAGCTAATCTTTACAAAAGCTGCCCGTCCACATCAAATAATGCTGGTATGACAAAATTATCATATGACACATTGCAGATGCAATCTTTCATTTCTTCAATCAAAGCTTGCCAAATGTAAGGTTCCCTGCATCCTTAAAGCAAGAAATTATTGTTTCCGTTCACAAAAAAATCGAACTACGTGGTATTCACAATTACCGTCCGATTTCTTTGCTCTAAATTTATTCTAACGTACTTGAAAAACTTGTAAAAAGAATACTTGTAAATTTTCCGGAAAAGGAAGTAGTTCTGTGACAGTCAATATAGTACGAGGGTCGTTCAATAAGTCTTTAGAAAAAGTTATAAAAACAAATTGTATTGGTTCAATTATTATATATGTTTGATTTTAGTCTACTTTCAGCTCTATAATTTTTTGTAAGCAAACGTTTTTCTCTACAATCGGTAACAAAAAAGAAACTATGAGATGGATACAGCTCAAACATCAAGTGCTCACGAGCCACAAGTGCTAATTTCTGACTAACATTAATTTTGGAAACTAAGAGAGCAATTTTTCGAAAATTCTAAGGACTTATAGAACGAACCTCGTATTAGGATAGGTAAAAGTACACAGGACGCTTGAAAATCTCTATCACCCCGATTTTCCAGTCCATTAAATGTAATACATAAATCGCTGCTGTATGTATAAGTAGTTATAAAAAAGCCTTTGAGACAATGAAATACTAGATGTGTTTGGATAAACCACATCTGGCAGAAATTCGTAGCATTTCTATTCTATTTCTATTACTACCAGAGTAACAACACGCATACCATCCTTAAGCAAGTGAACCTGGCCGTACACTAAAAAATATATAATTCCTGACAGTCCCGCTAGGGGTAGTACCGATCGTTGAAGTTTCCTTATATTCAAGTGATTCATTCCCCTATGAGCCGCGTAGGAGCACCCCCAGAAGTTGTGTGACTTGTGAAACCACGTGCAATTTTTTTCTCCCTAACTTCGTTCTGCACAAGCCGCTTATCTTCCTGAAGGAGTAATATAAGTAAACATTTTTGAACACTTTTCAATACTTTATGCCGTTCTGTAGTTAAATTCTGAGAGACAATGTGCCTCATCATTTTCATATAAATTTAAATAAGTTCCGGTTAACTAAAAAACACGACTTCCCTCAGCCCATATATTTTTGCGCCAAAATAGGTCGTACTTTAACGAGCCCATTCCCTTTAGGTCATAGTTTTCTATTTATAGCTTGCAAAATGTGTAATGGGGAAATTTCTATAGCATATGTTTGTTTTTAGCTTTGTCAGGATGCCCTTCATCTACAAACGTCTTCCTGGGAGCCGAAAATATGCTCACTACAGTAGCAAACACCTTCAAAGGTGTTTAGAAACCATCATATTTGGTGAAATGACACAAAGGTATGCTGCCGATTATTTCAAAATACCCCGAAGCACTATTAAATACAGTTGAAGACACTGCAATTTTTTTATAACAATGTTCAATTTTGCGATGACTGAGTAAAGTCATTCTTAAAGAGGCACCCTCTGCTGGCAGCAAAGTTGTCGTCAAATTTTAAAGGAAATCGTGCTCAGTGATGAAAAATTAATCACAGTCTTCATTTTAATTACCCTAGAGTATGAGAAAAGATTGTGATTCCGTCTATAATCATAGTAATCAAGAGCAGTTTGTCACGAAAATATTTTGGAAGTTACGTGATTGAAACTACCAATGCTTTCCTTCCAGTAAGTGTGCTAACCTCACTAACCTCTGAGAACCAAGTAAATATAAATTGGTATATGTAATCTTTCGCCCTAAGTAATCAGATGAATTATATTGGGATAATAACTAACAGCACGAGCAACATCCGGTCAAGTAGAAATAGCGAAACACATCAGACATCGAATTCCATAAAACTGACAAGGGAAATTGGCATCATGAATACGTTTTGATAATTTCATCCTAAAGAAGATAAATGCAGCAACAGTTAAACAGTCTCACATTTTAAAGTTGATCATCTATTCCCTAAATTATTTGATTTTATCTACAAATATTCCATCATTTTTATTTGTTACTCTCACGCAAAGGACATTTTTCATTCCTCCGAGGTATTTAAATTAAGTTTCCATGAGAGCATCTCTTTTCGAAATAACCGATTCCAAAAAACAAAATCATCATAAACAAAAATCGCAACAACAACAATGTAGTTCCCACTCACCCTTTAAAAAAACATGGTTCAGAGCTACACCACTTTCTCATTCACTATGGAGATAGAAGAATCGGGAAAAGTGCCATTTCTCGACGTCTTGGTGAAGAAGAATGACAACGGAAGCCTAGGCTACGCCGTGTATAGAAAACCGACGTCAACAAACCGATATCTCCATGCCAGTTCTCATCACCACCCTGATCAATTAAACGCTGTAATGACCTCTCTAATTGAACGTTCGATCCGGCCGAGTGACCCGAAGAATCTATCTTCAGAAATTATTAAGCTGAAATCCATCTTACGTCTTAATGGTTACGGCAATGGAGCTATTTCCCGCAATTTTAGAAAGGTGATCAACAAGGACAATAGGAACAATTCCCATGACAGAAGACATCATTAGCCAAAAGAAAGCCTTCCTCCCCTACGTGAAGGGAACGACGGATAAGGTCGGTAACATCCTCCGGAAATTTGACATTAAAGCCATTTTTAAACCACACGCCCAAGTACGACACCTTCTGGGAAATGCCAACGATAAGACGCCACTTCAAATTGAATGAGTATACGAAATCCCCTGCCGATCGTGCGAGAAGAAATACATCGGGGAAATGGGACGAACGGTCAAAACTCGAAGAGAAGAGCACAAGCGGGCCATTCGACTGGGTTACTCTTCAAAGTCAGCCGTAGCGGAGCACGAAGCCACCGGACATGCGATCGACTTCGAAAAATCAAGAGTCATCGCGAGTATAAAACATTTTAAAGCCCACCTCATCCGCGAGGCCATAGAAATAAAGAAGGAGAAGGACAGCCATAATAGTGATACTGGATTAAGAATCAGCAGTACTTGGAACCCAGTCATCCGCAACATTTCGTTATCTTCCCCCTCCAGTCCTAACTCCTCATACCCTCCGCCCACCTCTCCCACCAGAAATATAAAAAAAGGCAGCAAAAACCAATCCCAGCATTATTCCCTTGAAGAAGTGACCAACAGTCGGTCGCGAAACGTCGGGGCAATCTCCAGTACGACACGCGGCATACACCCTTATGTGACTTATTACATAAGGCTTTTTTAATTTTTTTAAAAGTTAGTCAGTTGCTCCTAACGATGGAGCTCTGAAACTTTGTCCTAATATCCTCGCATTTGCTAAAATCAATCCGTAATATACAACTTTAACCTTGAAATTAGGTAGAATAATTATTTATACCTTAACGTAGTTACATCGCATTAGTGTGTCATCACCAGATATAGCAGTGTTAGCACAATTACGGTTGTAAGGAAAAAAAGGGAAAAATCGTGAAAAACAAAAAAATTATTCTTGGAAACAAAGCACACGGCTGACTATTGATATTTGTTGCAGGTTGTGATTTCTTTGCCGTGTTTCAGTCGAATATTATGCTATTTAAAATTGCTCACAATATGAGTCAACACCTGATATCCCTTCCTTCACAAGAGGGAGGAGATAGCAGCTCTTCTTCATATGTGAAAAGGCGCAAGCTGAAATTATCAAAGGAGCCACACATTTTTCACTGCAGGCATCGTAATATAAATTTGCTGGCATTATTAATGCAATGTGGAAGGGCAGGGGTAGCTACCACAGTTATCCCAATAATTTACATCCAGTGTATTCATTACAAACATGATTCACACAACATCTGGAGTAAAACATAATTAAGTTAAAGAAAGATAGTCACCAATTCGAAATTCAATGCGAGGACTACAAGAGCGAGTACATCCATCAAGTGCGATAAATTTTCTTAAAGATGTAACGTTTTATTGCTTTGTGGGTGGAGATATGAAGAATGATCCTCGACGTATTACGAATAAGCGAAATGAAATGGCATGAAGTGGGAAACTTATGGAATGGATGCTACGGAAAAATACACTCAGGATCGGTAAAAGGTAACAATGAAGTGGGGATAGTGATAATAAAGAGCGCAGATTAGAAGACCACTTACAATTTAATGATAGGTTGGTAATGGCTGAGATATAAACCAAAACCCATAATTACTGCAGCTCAGAAGGTTTGTAAGCATACAAAAGATTTGATAAAAAATGCAGAAGCGGAATAGGTCAAGAAAAAAAAGAAGTAATAGAGCAAGGAAGAGATGAATAAAATGTAAATATTCTCCCAGAAAGTGAATATATCATCGGCAAAGGTCATGCCTGGAGAATTTCCAGAAAGCAAGGATATTTTAACCAAAATGAAAGACTAACACAGATCACAAGCTAGTGGTTGCTAAATCAACATTAAATTGTCACAGCCGTAAAATCTACACAAGGGAAACACCAACATACATGAGAAGATTCTAAATTGATTGAATTCTACCAAAAACAGATTCAGAAACTAGGAAAAGGACGACATAAGCTACCCTAGGGTATGTAACCACAGAGGTCATAACTTAATAGCGAAGTCATGTTACCCAAAATTTAAAAAACGAAGCGGTGGAAAGCATTTGCCAAGTAGAATGATTTAGGAAAGTGTAATTTCGGTAAGCAGTGCAGAATAATCTAGCATCATATCTGACCGAGAAATTAGAGGAAGAGAGGCAGAAAATCTTGATCAGTGAGCAAACGAAAACAACTACAGAAGTTCGTGATCGAAGGAAATCATAAGGTTGGATCTCGCAGAAAGCCTTTGATCTCATTAAAAGCATACTAAAGTACAATAATAATTGAAATAGGGAACGGCATTTGTCATAAAGCCAGACAGGCCAGTGAAACGTGGTCTAGGAATATAAAAACATCGTGTACATGGAAAAGTAGAGGCCCGTTTGGGGAAGGAACTTGAAAAACTTCAAATAAAAAGCGTAAAATGTAAACCGTAAGTGACACAACGGAGAACTCATGACCGATAATTGATACAATGTGAAGAGATGGTTTGAATATCTATATGAGATGGAGGGCGATCAAGTACAAAAGCAATTTAAATAGATATCGAGTCATAATATGACGCATAACTAGCGTGGGTTGGAATTCAATGCTTCCCATTCTGAAATAAGTAGGTGTACTTAACAATGGCAGGTGAATCATCCACAATTTATTTTTCTAAACACGTATGCGTGATAAAATGTGTACACATCTATGGAAAATCAAGAATTAGAAACGGAGTGTGTCAAGGCCGAATTATTTCTCCTGTAATTTCATCAGTTCAGAACTAAAATGGGACCGATTAAATCAAAGAAAAGCCCGGAATCTCCATGGCGTGAATATCCACGAGGAAACTTAAGCAGAGAATTGAAAAATTTTAAAACATTAAAGTGAAGATGGGTAGGACAATAACCTATGCAATCTGAAAATCACTATAAAAGAATAGAATGTAGCAAGCGACAGGAAGCCAAGAAAAGCATAAACTTAGGGAAACAAGCGTTGGAAGAAGTCGACTAATTTAATATTTGGGAAGCAGAATAACCAGCGGCGGAAGAAGCATGAAAGAAATAATCAGTAGGATAGCCCAGGCGAAGAGAACTTTTCAGAAAAATAAAGCATCACCTCACGTATATGAGCAGGAAATTAGAGCATAAAGTAAGGAGACAACTCATCAGAACTTGATATTTGAGCATTCTTTACCATGGTCCTGGGCAATGACAGTGGTGCAGAAACTGATAGCTATACAAGAAAATTAAATGGATATCCGAGCAAGCAGAACGCAGACCACGATAAACGGATGTATCCTGGAGCACCTATTATGATTGCCTGAAGAAGGCAATACTAGATGGACAAGTGTACGGTGGGAGACGAAAAGTAATACCTCGGATATCGGATATTAAGAATTATTTAAATGAGTATTTAAGATATTCCATCTCTCTCCACGTGGCATCATTAAATATTAAGTGCTATCTCTAAACATTTACGTGAGATACGTAAACTAATAACATTTTTCATTCCTCCTAGCGGCCTTCGAAGGCATAATAGTCACCAAGAGTCAAAAACGTAAAATCAGGGTTTTCGGAGCATCAAAAAATAGTATATTATTAAATACAATCATAAGAATTTTCACATAATACGTTATAATTTCCGTAACTCACAGTATTTCGTTTACCTCTAGCAATGAAGAGAGACAAAGATAAAAAAGATCTAAATATGGGAATATTCAAAGACATATCAAATAATAAAGTGAATTACATTAACTCACCATTTCCCCGAATGCTGCTTCTTCCTTGAAACCTCATCGCGTTCCCCATTTGACCCCACCCGTTTCACGGAATTGATTCGCTATCCCCATTTTACTCGTTCACCTGAAAAGAAAAATTTCGCATTTAAGGTTGGCAATGTAATTACGCCCTAAAATTATACAGTTAACATAACACATAACTCAAGGTGATGGTGACATTAAAGATTACAACAAATTATGATACTAACGACCTCAGAGCTGTGTGTAAAAAAGAAAATGCCAAATGAAGTGCTGTAAATCCAATTATGATCGCCAATGTTCTCTTACTTTACATCCCCGTCAAAATTTTATGACTTATTATTTCATAGCGGTTTCGAAGTGTCACCAAATATCTTAATGAGATTATTCTGTTGTAACTTACGAGGCTTAAATATTA
This sequence comes from Ischnura elegans, assembly GCF_921293095.1. Lineage (NCBI taxonomy): Eukaryota > Metazoa > Arthropoda > Insecta > Odonata > Coenagrionidae > Ischnura > Ischnura elegans. The sequence goes on from NC_060252.1 coordinate 83,186,581, forward strand.
AGGACTATAAAAGCCTCTAAGAAACCATTAATATGCGGAATAACTCGCCATTAAGGTACCGATAAGAAAAAACCTTTAAAGCAAACAAGAATAGTAAGAGCTACACTATGCAATTTCAAGTTCTCTCATAATCAATAACGAAACTGTCTCACTGTTCCTCGTCTACTGTTAATACCTTAAAATTACAGTCACAGCGATAAAATACCAAAGTACTGAAAGTAATCCACAGTATTGCCGTTAGGACCATTACTTCTGTATTCGAACCGTTATCTTCGATGTTACTAGACACATGATCAATGCAAAGCTAAAACTACTCGCAGGTAACTCATTTCAAATACTCGCACTCCATAGCGAAATCCATTTTCCAAAAGTTACACATATAACACTCATAAACGAATACTTAGTTACGCAAAAGGGGATCACACAATTATAGCAATCGGGTATTCGTCACATAAATTAGCATTGGCTAATCAAGTGGGTCATATCTTCCGTAGCCGAAATACATTTCATAAAAAATCATTTCCATTTGAAATTAACAGGGTCGAGAGGAAAACCAGGACGATTGTCATCCAAGGGGATGTTTTCCTATCACCAGCGTTCCTTAAACAAACTACTCTGAAACTAATTTTAACTTAGAGGCACATTCCTCACATGGTATTAAAAGTTGGAACGGAAGGCGGTTGGCGTAAAAAAATGTTTCGTTCAAAATATTAGTTGCTATGATCACGATTACTTAATAAAGTTGACTCAATAGTGTTCGTGAATTATTCTCTACATCAGAGAGTTGCTTCAAAAATCATACAAAAATGCCTAATATCGGCAAAAGAATAGTTCAGGTACTCACCTCTTAACCCCAAGAGATCTCGCCGCGAAGTGCAGTCCAGGAACTGAGGGAGGGGTACTTCTAACACTGAGTCAGCCCTGTGACGTATTCCTGTGACGTCACGATAATTTTTATACGATTTCTTTTTAAAGCAACGAAATATGTATAAAACGCTAAAGATCGTGGATATTAGGTTATTGGAAATTTTATCTAGTAATATACATTATTAAATACGTTGATATACTATATATTATAAATAAAAAATATTTCCCGCGGAGAACCAATGCTACGCTTAACCAATAGGATTTGATCTCAAGTTGGCGATGTTACACAAAAATAGCGCGAAAATTCTTTAAGAGCCAACGGTCATGAAACACGTGATCAATGTTCCAGAATTTTCTAGTCGTCTCCGAAGGTCAGAAGGTACGTTTGCAGAACACATCATTGATTTACGAAAAACAATACATTACAATACTAACGGTCTGCATTCAACTGTCGTCTCCAATCAAGCACCTCCCCTTCCCCCCTGCTCACGAAGAAAACACAACACACCCCAGTCCTTCACAAACCGTCGTTTTGATAGAATCACATTTTTGCAAGTTTTAAATTTATAAATTATTTTTTTTTGTCTTTTTCAGCCGTTTCTTCGTTCGTTGAAGTCACAGTCTCATTCCGGGGAATGATAATGGAGAGCAGTATCTATGAGCTATCTACAGAACTACAAATAAGAAAAAACAACGGTATTGACTGAGGTAAGTGATAACATGAATTTTTAATGTCTAAGTGAACAAAGGTTGTAATTTTGCACTCAGGCATAAACATGTCACTTAAGTAGCTAATCACGTAAAATAATTGCAAACGAGAGTGAATAGCGAAGATAGGCAGTGAATAGATATATTGGACTTCATGAGCGATAATGACATTACCATAATACGATTAGTACAATTGTGTTTGCATTAGTGCATAGAAATCCTCCCCTTAACAATTCACTTCATGGACATACATTTATCATATTTACTGACGATTGAAAACCTTAAAATTGAAGGAAATCAATATTGAGCATTATTAATTTCAATTCAAGGGTCGTATTCGTCGCTTACGGAAAATACTGGCAAAATATAATCGGGTGTTTAATACTGGCAAGTTCTCCAACAAACACTGTAGCCTAATTAACCATCGGAAAGATATTATTCACCCGCGAAACCAGCAACCTCAACGAAAAATATTTGAACGGACTGCTAGGATTGATTTTCTTTTCGTGAAGACATCCACAATTTTTTGTTTTCATCGTCGAATCTTACTCGAGATAAGCAATATCGTTATAATTCAATCATATGAATTAATAACTTTGCATTAAATAAATTCATAATAGTTTACTAAATTTATTTTATTATTCATATAATTAAAGAAAATGGCATCTTCAGTAGGTTTAAACATGTCAAAAATGATAACAAGTTGCAATTAACCTTTCTTCCGAATATAACCATTGTCAGTAACAGTTAATTGCGCACTTTATGAGCTAATAAGCGGTATGCCTATGGGACGGTCTGAGATCACAGCAATGAAGTGTAATAGTGTGCGTTAGTTGCGTGCCGCAAGAAAAAGCAGTCTAGCAATAATTCTATAAATTTCAGCTTCAGCACTCGCCAAGTTCATACCTTGGTCGCCTCTACTTGAGTGATTGTCAATTGCTAACTACTAACTGAACTCTTTCATGGATTTAAATCAACGTAACAGAATGTTTCATCATGTCTAATTGTGAATATTTCTGGATGTGTAATTCAGACTTGGCCAGTGAGGATTCCTTACCAAAAGTTGAAGGAACACCATTCGTTCTTCTCGCAACCCTTAAGCATGATTAAATTTGACTAAATATTTTGTCAATATACTAGAATGTTCATACATAAATCACGATGATCGGGAGAAGTACACCAGGAAAGGGCTCGGGTTTTACTCCAGCTACCAAACAGATTATATTTTTCCGTGGACTACGTGACGAAGAAAAAGTACGGGGAAGGGATTATCTTAAATAAAAAAATTAATCGCTAAATATGCAGAAATCTTGATTTACCACCTGAGCGTCTAAAATTTAAACCGCATTTTAAAGATCGGTTGAAGATATTTACCCTCAAAAATGCAAAAAATAAGCTTTCTTTTTTAGCAAGTTATGTGCCAAGAAAGATATATGGCCACGAATATAAACATAATTAAGAAGATGTATTCGGTCGAGAGGTAGTGGTACGTCCTTTTAAGTCATGTCATTCAGGAGAGACACAGGAAAACGACTCGAAAATTATCCAGCAAGGATTTCACCAGAGTGGATGACATAGGAGAAATAAACGGTCAAATGGAGTCCCGTCCGCCGCGGTCACTGCTTCACGTAGGTTGGCACATTCATGTGCCGACGGAGAATTGGGAAGGTGGAAATAAGTTAATCCACTTCCCCCAACCAAATACGTTTCTCTCTCTCTAACCCAACACTCCCAATTGGCGAGTCTGCTGTTCTTCAGTATCTCACTTTTTACTCTAAAATTTTACTAAATACATAGGTACTTCCTTGACAATTATATCTGCATGTTGTTGGCACTTTGATCGAAATATTTAAACTCATGACACATGACTGCTGAACCTTAAAACTTATGCATTAGAAGATTGGTAAGTTCACTATGCTTCGCATCGCAAATCAAAAAGTCGAGCCAGTGAAAATTAGTTTCCGGGTTACACGATATTAAAATTATCCAGCACTATTAGCACTCCAGGACATAAATAGCGTAATTGTAATAGTGTATAAATAGCATTTAATACCCAACGAGCTAATCTCGCTATATCACAAAAAACACTAGATTCATCATTCTAATTATATAGTGCATTTTCAAAAAGACGCCGCAATTTTCGTCTAAGAATTCTCCTTTTGATCAGAAAAAGTTGCTGCTAAAACAAGTTTGTTATACATGATTATCTGCAAAGAATTTTCAAGCTTCATATTGAATCAAACTGAAAGAGGAGAAGAATCCCTACCATTCATTTGCTGCCAGGGCCATCGGCGGTAGAGCTCAGCTTTAAAGCAACGACTATTCAAAATACATGCATACACTAACACTTCACACTGATCACACAACAGACAACAAATTTTTAAATGAACCATTGACACTTTCACTTCACTGTATAGCTGGATGAACACTCGCTCATGTAGTTCACTAACACAGCAGGAAGCTTCACATTATTTCCTTGAGACATGCATACTGCTAGCAGTATGACCGATGACAACACTCCATCCAGCCTTCGTTGGGGTGGTTGAAAGCTTGATTTTAGCCATGCACCTCCATTCAATCGATTAATTGAATTATTCACACCACCTTTCGTAAACTGTAAATAATAATAAAATGCTCTTAAGCTACAGCACAAAAATAGTACTGATGACACCATACTTCTATCCGAATGACAAGAAGGAATTGTCACAGCGGAAATGCCTGCTATGTCCACCAATTTGAGCCATTAGGCAATTAGGTCTTGTTTCATGATTCTGTATCTAGTACAAGTTCACGTACACTTCTGAAAAGTCGTAATTGAACCAAACATATGCGAATATGTGAACCAAATTCCATTCATCCATACAGTAACACGTACGTGGTAATACATTTCGTCACGAGACATTGCTGATGGAACCAGATTTTTATAGCAGTTACGAAAGATAGAAGTCTAAACAGAATACGGGAACAAGAACTTCATTAATTTTGACCAAATCCTACTGCCAAAGAACACTGCATTCTTGCACTAAAATTAAGATGAAATAAGTAGAAATAGCATGGAGGAATTGGTTATGTACGAGAATAATACTCACCAGTACTCTTCAGCGACAAACGTCCAGATCTCAGCACTAACCAAATCCGCTTGAGACTCAAACTTTACTGGGAAGGAATGAGGACTAAGGGGAAAAACCTTAAGTGACGCATTGCTCCTTACTTACAGCCATGAGAGGGCGGGGAATCACTAAGTAAATGAGGGGAGGTTGTCATGCACAAATAGCCCGAGGTAGAGTCAAAATTGTTGGCCTGATTTTCAGTTCGACTGCATGGCGAAGGCGGTCGGGAAGTGCGTCGTTGGGTGGAGCCAGTGGTCAGGGTGAGGAAGAGTCCTCAGGATTGTGGATGGAATTTAAGGGTGGGGGACAAAATATCGGCGCGCGACTCGGGGCGCCACCCTCAACACAAAAAGACCCGACATTCATTTCGCGACGTCATACACGCTCGTAGTTTACGTAGTTAACTAATAAAGGTTTTGCTTCACGGCAAATAGTTGCAGAGTGATCCGTTATGTTAATTTTATTGCGTCAAGGTACTTTTACAAATATACACATTTCGTTTAAAATGTTAATGAATCCACTTGCCAATCATAAACACTACGGAGGAGCATTATTCAAAGAAGGTATATTGGATAATTTTTTTCACATTAAATCCTTAATCAATTATTATACATAGATTTGAAGGTGCAACTCAAATAAAATGTACAACGTGCTTAACTTACATCCGAATCAATAATACTCCCCCAAAAGAAACTTGAAATCCACATTCAAACCAACTTTTTGATCCCAGTACAACGTTGATTTTTTCCTATTTTGAAGTATCGCCTGAATTTTTTTGGTTTGCTTGGTGACTTTTGTGGCATCCGTTTTTTTTCTTTGTTTCTGGTTGTCATATTGAATCCGTCCAATATATAGGCACAGTCAATTAAAAATGTATTAAATAAAATAGTTTATTAGATTTCTAGATTAAAAATTATCCTCAAAGAACAAGGTATGTCAATACTTGAGCCATTGAAATATGATTTGATCTGTCTTTCTGAAAACTTATGAAATATGGACAACAAAAATATTGCTCACTCTGTTTTCATGCCCCCAATATGGGCACTTGCTGTTAAATTTAGCCACTTTTGGTAAGCTTTTAATTTTCTTTCAACTCTTCATTTAGGAGTATGAACAAATCATTTTTGGTATACCTGTGCCGTCCTTCCTTTATACGAACACTTCAATGATAAGCCTCATTGCATCAATCGTGTCGTTCAAATCCCGTTTTTGTGATAGATTTTCAGAGCTTCCCCGATCCCTGATCGAAAGTTGTATGGAGGACATTTTCAAGCGCAACACTCGGTCCGTCGGATGGGACGTTAAGCCGTGGTCCCCTTGGCGCCTTTCGTTAAGAGCAGGCTAATGCAGAGGGCACCACGCCGGCGATTGGAAATGCCAAGGAGACAGCAAAGAGGAGGCCTGATTCCACCCCAAAGAAGGCTGATTTCCTACGCCTCCTCTGTCGCATTTCATTCGGTTTTCAATAATGTCCGCAGCGCGGTTATGAGTGCAAGGCAATCCACTTTTTTAACATATATTTTGCAGTATTCTGTTTTCGATTGCGAGGAATGGCATTGAACATTTTCGAATTTCAGTGATAATCAAGTATATAAATTTCCGTGAATATCCCCAATCATTCCTTATTTCTCCATATAACTCGGATCAGTCTGTCCGTCAGCGCCGTGACTATTATAAACCCATTTAAATGCGCTGTGGGTGACAACATATTTATTCCTCTTTTGTATACAATTTGTTGGCAATTTTCACGAATATTATAATATTCGTGAAAATTGCCAACCAAAAGAACCAGAATGTCTGACGGACGCAGCGCCACTGATCTTCCTTTTATGTTTCCCAGGTCCTCCATCCGACTCCGTGGCCACCAAAGCGGACCTGCTACGGATTCCGAGTCTACCAGCCGAGAGGACATCGGTGGCCAAAGTCTTGAAGAGCGCGGCTCGCGACGGGGACAGCGCTAAGTCGGTCTCGTGCTCGTGGAATCAGCAGGTGATCGGAAGGCTGACGGATGAGGAAAAAACATTCTAACAAAGTCTAATTTTAAATAGTCTTCTCTGACGCCCATACTTTCTAAGCTCTTCTCGATATGTAACCTTTAAATTTAGAGAAACTTCCTTTCACATGTTTGAAGTAATATTTCATTTTTCCTTCTTCAACGTAAATCAAATTTTAGAATCTCAATCAAAGTGTCTCAAGCATTCTCATTATCATCGAAGTTAAGTTTCTTTCGCATATTTAGAAGATTTTTGCAGCGTTGAACAGATAATCTCTGCATTCTCTTTGGGTTTTCACCACCTACGTTTGCTTTTGGCGACAACAGGTTCGCTGACATTGTAGTCAGCGTCTTCAGGTCCAAAGTTCACCTTCGATCTGACGCGGTGAAAATCAAAGAGAATGTAGACATCATTTTTTCGCGTGTCTCTGAATTAAAATTTCTTCCTCACCTGGGCAAAATCAATGAAATACTTCAAATTCCAACTATCAATAAGGCGCCCTTTAGGCACCATGCATTTATCTCCTTCTACCCTCCTTCAGAAGCATTTTGTCCATCTGCACTTCTCAAATCATTAAACCTTTTCTTTGAGAGCATCTATCGCCAAATAAATTATGAATTATTTCATGAAAATGTTCGTGTGACTACAAAACAATTGTCGTGGCGATGAAAATATCTTAAGAGAACTAATGGGACCTTTTCTCCACCAATGAAAGTAAATGTATATTGTAAATTACCTCAGTGACCTGAGTCTTATAGGCTTGGCTATTTTAAAAGGACGAGTTTTTGAAGGGTAAAAATGTCATAATGTAGCATACTAATTCCAATTAATTAAAGTACATCACCTCACAAAACAGCATCACCATGACATGGGCTACGACAGCAATGGCGAGGAGACTCGGAGACAGCGTCGCATGGCAACTCAGCGGGCACTTCGCATCCACCAATAACCGTCCCTGATGAGTACACGGCGGTTAATTTGTGGTTTTCGCTGACGTCTCGGACGAATGTCAGATCACAAGCCATCACGGAAGAGGAGTATTAATGATATCGATTCATTGAAAAGGCTTGAGGAGGAATATATCCTACGATGAGGACCTTGCTGTGTGTATTATAATTTTCTAAATGAGAGACGGTGCTCAATGCTCAATTTTGGGGCATATCCATTTCCTTAACACAGAATTGATATATTGTTTGCTGTTACACATTATTAAGTAATAATTCATGTTTATGTTATAATTTACAACAAAAACATTTTGAAACCAGCCACCAGATGCACTTCCTTGATTCAATCAGATTAAATGTAATAATGTAATGAAGTCAATGCAATAAAAAAGAAAGCTAAAACATCAGCCCCCATGAGCAGCAAGAGTTGAGAGGGAAAGGTAAGATTACATTATCACGGTATCGTCTTTCGCGGTAGACTCCCACGCGGTGCTGAAGTTTTGATAATCAGCGGGCAGCACACTAAGTATCTTCGTTATTAACATGGTTTCATCAATATTTTGCTGCAGCATTTTAAGCTGCAGCATGGATGAACTATTGATTGGATGTTGGAAATATTCGTCATTATGTCGGCACTCTTCTCGAAACGGAAATTGTAGAACTGTTGCAGTAAATTACACTTCTGTTGCTCTGTATCACGTTCGTATATATTCGTCAGGGTTTTAAACATATCATGGGCATAACACAAGACATAATATGCACCATTAACTTTTTATCAATAGTCGTTATTATATACTTCTGTGACTTGGCGTCCAACATCTTCCAGTGACGTACGTCTGTTTCATTTTTCACATCAGCCAGACGTTGAATTCCGTCGACCACGTCCAGTAGGCCACTTGCTCGGAAGAATATTCGTATTTGGAACTTCCACAATTCGAAAGTTTCAGCTCCTTTTAGTATTTCAATGTTTGATAGATCTTCTGTCATTGTTGCCGAGTGCGTTATTTTTTTACAATCCTCTTTTAGTGTTTTTTATCGCCAATATTGTCTTTTTTCTTTCTTCTATATTTTTACGTTTTCATTGGAACCTAAGCGTTCGGTGGATATAGGTGCCTGGGTCCATGACCTGTTGAAACTTCCACTGATTCTTTAATTATTTTACTAATAACTTCACACAACGCACAGGACAATATTATTTTACTTCAACTCAACACAGTAAATAGTAAACAGATTAGATCTCTTAGATACAATATATAACAGACTTCCATCGTGCTTTTTAATGTTTGATGTCTACAGTGTAGCCGGAGATGCCGCGAAGATCTTCTGGCCAGTCTTTGAGTTTGTCGCGGAAACATATGCTGGAATAGGGCTTACGGAATTATGAATAAAACTCCACTTACTGTTTGAAGATGGGTTGTTAAAAATTACATTTAGTCAAATACATTCATGTCAGAGTTAGTGAGAAATTGTTCACCGCAATGTTATTTTGTCTTCTGTGGAATCTCTACACTGCTAATATGTGAAAAATTCTTTTTTTGGGCTGTATCATACACTGTTTAATAAAACGTTGCCTTTTTAGTTCTAAAGCCCCGTGATTATTTTAAACGGATCTTGATGAATGAGAGCGAAAATACTTTCAAAGCGATGGGGGATTCTAGCGGTGATGAAACGGTGGAAAGAATGCTGAGGTGAACTTAGAGGGATGTGTGGAGAGAATTTCATGGTGAGCACTGGTATGAAGGGGCTGCAATAATTTGAAACAAGTCAGTCCTCAAGATGCCAAAGGGAAGAAATTTTTAACCAGTAAATGGGTATTCAAAATTAAAGAAGACGGGAGATACAAGGCTAGATTAGTAGTTAGAGGCTGCGAGCAAGAGAGAGGAATTGACTATGAAGAAACCTTCAGCCCAGTGGTGAATACAACATCACTGAGGATACTGTTTGCCATTGCAGCTAAAAATAATTACAAAATGAAGGCATTTGATATTAAAACAGCTTTCCTTTATGGAGAACTAGAAGAAGAAATTTACATGCATGTGCCAGAGGGTTTTAGTGTCAAAAATAAAATTTGTCGTTTAGAAAAATCCTTATATGGATTAAAACAAGCACCCTTGAAATGGAATCAAAGGTTGAAGAAGTTTTTACTGAACAGAGGGCTTTTTCAGTTGAAATCAGAGCAGTGTGTATTCAGAAATGAGAACAGAACTCTGTATTTAGCTGTGTATGTGGATGATGGGATCATGATAGGAGAAAATTAATCTGATTTAGACAATTTATTAGATAGTTTGGGAAAGGAGTTTTAAACAAAGACAAGAAATAATCCAAAGGTTTTAATTGTCATAGAGGTAACAAAAACTAAGGACTCTATTTTCCTATCTCAGAAGGGGTTTACAGATTATATATTAGATAAATTCGAGATGAAAAATACCAAGGGAGCTGATACACTACCTCTTCAAATTGGGAAAAATTTTGATGAGCACGAAGAAAGGGATAAAAGTGTTCTCAAGTTTCCTTATAAAGAAGTGGTTAGTAGTCTTTTATATTTGACGAATAAAACAAGAGCTGACATGACTTTTGCAGTCAACTATGAAAGCAGAAGTCAAGAAAATCCAACAAAAACAGACATTGAAAATGTAAAAAGAACATTGAAGTATTTAAAGAATACAGAGAACCTGGGTATTCGGAACGAAAGAAGATCAAACTTGACTCTGACTGCTTATACTGACTCTGACTATGCAGGTGACTTAAAGACTAGGAAGAGCACAAGTGAATACGTCCTGATGTTCTGTGGAGGTCTAGTAGCCAGGTGGTCACGTAAACAACAAATTGTGGCTCTCTCCACTACAGAGGCAGAATATATTGCAGCAGCTGACTGTGTGAAGGAAGTCATATATGCAAAAACATTTATTGAAGAATTGGTTGGTAAAGAATTGAGTGTAAGTTTACATCTGGATAATCAAAGCACTATTCGACTAATTGAGACCGGACAGCTAAATAGACGAAGCAAGCACATTGATGTAAGATATCATTTCATTTCTGAAAAGGTATCACAAAAAGTAGTGACTTTAAATTACTGTCCAACACAATATCAGTTAGCTGATATATTTACCAAGCCCCTCAATAGTATCAAGTTTCATGCACATAAAAACTTATTACTGTCAAGTAATTGAAGGAATTTTAATTTTTGATAAAAGGTAAATGTGAGATTATTTTTTGCTGTATAATGATTATAATTATATGAATTAATTCTGTGATGTAATTTTCAAGAAAAGTTTTATGTTGTTGAATGATGTAATTTGTTTTCTGTGGTTTCTAAAGAAAAAAATTAAGAGAGAGTGTTAAATATTGTATCTAAGAGATCTAATCTGTTTACTATTTACTGTGTTGAGTTGAAGTAAAATAATATTGTCCTATGCGTTGTGTGAAGTTATTAGTAAAATACTTAAAGAATCAGTGGAAGTTTCAACAAATTCCACAAAATAGAAAAGAACTATTCATCCAGGAAAGAACACCAGCAAAATATATATAATAAATAGGTGCGGCTTTTGGCGAATCAGCTAATACCTTTAGACTTTAAATAAATACACGGTGACGTAAAATATTGTTTTCATTACTTATATTGTCATCAAAAATGATTTCTCGTATAATCGTAAAGATAGAGAGGCAATTCAGCTCATTCATTCCATAATTATCAAAATAAAAATAACATTGGACACTGCGCAACATTCTTCAAAATCAGTATCCGCCGTAATAATATGGTGATCTTAAATGGTATTTACCACTCACACAACATGATAATCCACAAAACAAACAAATATTTCATCCACCCTCCTCTACGTGGACAGAACTCAGCTCACTACAATGGAATACAGCATAGGGAATAAACTTAGCGCATATTCTACCGCAGGCCAGCAGACGGCATATCTGGCGCGGCAACAATACTTTCGTTTACCTAGGCAACCAGAAAACGTAGCCGTACGGTGACATTTTATCAATTGGATTTTCCAAGCGATAGAGAGCGGATGCGATAGCATATTGTGGTGCTATAAACGAAGTTTACACGCACTGTTTACAGTATCAAACAGCTACAGTGAGTAATACATCAATCACTTGAGTCGCAGAGGAATAAAATAGTCATCTTGCAGGCGTTTGCAGCCAGCAACAGCCGGCGGAGTTCCGTCTTCGGCCAGCAGAGTTGGAAAAGAACTCGCGCAAATACGAGATTCCACTTATATCCTGAAGTTGAATCTCATTATCGATTCCATTCAGTGGATTTGGCGTTGTAACTAAACAGCAGATCTCGCCATCCATATTTTCCGGCTTGTACATCATGGAACGGATTTTAAAGAGATGTGCATCGAGCATCCTTGGAAGTGTGATGGGTAACAGCCTGGAGGAGAGGCTGGATAAAGAGTATATCGTCCACCTGGAGCACATTCAACCGAATTTGATTAAAATTCCCAACGAGCTTCGAACCCAGGCAGAAAAATGGTTGATTTATCTAGTCGGAGTGACTCCCAAGACCCTGGACGAAAAGGAGAGGCGAAACATCCACCTGTCCGTTCTCCTCAATGACATGGCATCCGGAACACTCACGGGGATACACAAGCTCACGAATCCCCCAAGGCCAGGGGAGCCAATGCCTCCGTGTCCGAAAATATACTTCGACGACACCGAAGAGAAATTGCTGGCCGCGGAAGTCGTTGAAGAAGACCTGAGCGACGATTTGTGCTCAGAACTCAACGAAGCGGAAGGTGATGGTGCAATTTCGGCCAAAGGAGAACGTGTTCAACACCATCCAGTGACACAAACTCCTGTGGTCGCTAGTGAAACCTCGCCTGGTGACAAAAACCGTCTTCCCATGACGGATGATGAGAAAAGAGAAGGACAACCCCATAGAAGTGGTAACACCGACATTCGTCCAGATGCCGAAATTGATGGAGCAAATTCGGCCAAAAGAGGACGTGTTCAAGACCATCCAGAAACTTTGGATAAGGGAAAGGCTCACAAAAATGGGAAACTTATGGGAGATGTCGCAAATGAAGGCACTTATTACGACAACTATCGATATCATCCATCTGAGAGTAAAATCATTGGAAGGAAAAATGCAACTGGTGTCAAGAATCATTCCTTTCATGGGAACAGTAACGGTATTAATGCACACCACTTCTCACCAGAGCAATTTCATGACTTGGAATATTCTGTTATGCCGCCTAAGAAACAAATACTGTGCCATAACATTCAAACGGGATGCAATGACGCTTTTGGCCATGGTGAAGGTGATTCATTAAAGCCAATGTATATCCCATCAGAACCAGTTGACGCCAACAACCTTCCTCATATGTTGGCTGAAGACGATAGAAAGAAATGGGACAATAGAATGGACCGCGAGAAACCATGTCAACATACAGAAGGTGATTATATCAATAAAAACTTCATTCCATCACAAAATACCAGAGCCTCCAACCATACTCTTGAGCCGGCTGAGAGGATGGAATACAGGACCCACAGAATGGATCGCAAGAACCCTCATCTTCACAACGAAGGTGTCGTATTAAACGAAAACAACGTTCCATCGCAACAACGTAGAGCCTTCCACGATCCTTATGAGCCAGCTGAGCAGATGAAATTCTGTACCCACGGATTGGACGCGAAGAATAATCGCTTCAAAGCTGAAAATGACTTCCGGCATCCATGCCAACATGGACCTACAGAAGAACGGGAACAACGGAAAGGTGCGATGCCTGGTGTCAGATTTGCAACTTATACACCACCACCGAAGCGACCCGCACAAAATCTGGGAATCTCAGAAATGCCGTTGGATTATCTCCTGGAGCTAGTGGACCGGGCTTGGAGAGGCGAGGATATTGAGGAAGTTGAGATACTCCTGGAAAGCGTTTACGAGGATATGAGGGAGGAGCCAGAAAATGAATGGCTGTGGGAACAGCCCGACCCCCTAATAATAAGAGAGGCCCTACTACACAGGTTGACGCAGACAATCATCAACGAAATGAGGCGACAGGAGCATAAAAAGCTCCACCCGCAACAGACGACCCCATCCCGCCAATACTTCGGCCAGACTTCACCTGGATGCAAGTGTTCCTGCCACTCTAACTACCAAATGCATTCATCCCAAAATGTAAGTACATAACTCAAATTATATTAAAATACCTTTGCCGAGGGTAAAGGGTTTGTTTCCTCTGAGTTACTTACTAAATATGCACAAGAGCGGGAATCGATTTCTCTTCTTGAGGCCGATATTGAAACGGCGAAAATCCAGATGCCGCGGTGGATCTGATAGGCTGCCTATGCTATTTTTTCATGCTGTTTCTTTCGTATGGGATAAGTATTTACGTGAATCTCACGAACAATGAAATCCACTTCTATGAGTCTTTCGCATGTCTTAACCTTCTTCTAATCATAGGTCATGAATAAGCATTGTTCATTTATTAAATCTTCAATATTTGTGTGAATACTCCACATAAAAAGAAAATAGATCACAAAAACATGTGAATGACCCCATTCAAAACTTAATTCTATAAGCACATAAAAAGGCGTAGCCAGAACGATAAGTTTGGGGGGCACGAACAGAGGGGGTTATGGGGGTTTAACTCTCCTCTGTGAATTATATGAGGACTTTTATCTCTAGTAATCGCATTTTATGCTATTTTGACACTTAAAATTACACAATTAATCGGTCGTCGGAAAGTTGCTTGGCTAAAACATACTGGTGGAGTACAATGTGTTTGAGGGTTTTAGGTGAACTCTTCGAAGGATACAACGCACCGGCGCCGGGAAAAAAGCCAGTAGCTAAATCGCCCAGACACCCGGGAGGGGAAGGAAGGGAAGGAAAAAGGATAGAGGTGCCGCCACGATGGGAGCCCGCCGAAAACTCTGGGAAGGGTAAGGTTCGGAAGGGCCGGGACGAGGGAAAAACACCCCAACGCTATAGAAGCGAAGGAGGCCCTACTATTAGCGAAACCAAGCATAAGCAATTAATGTTCTTGCGATTCTAGTGGATTTTCCTATGAGGAAGAAAAATCCATCGATCGAATCGCTAGATATTGGTGGAGAACAATAAATTTGTCTTATAGGTCAATATTGTTCTGCTTAAATGAATTGTCTTAGGGGGTGCGTGTCCCCCCGCGCCCCCCTGGTTAAGCCACTGACCTCTTTTGATATCAGCTACACATTATCCATAACGAACGCTTCCTTTTTCATCGCAGATGACTCGTATGGATTACGGCGATGCATGGGAAGGAGGAGAAAGAGCACATCATTCCCGCACCCATTGCCGTAAACACAACAAACCATCCATGGAGGAAACGAACCAGTCACAACGCAGAACTGGACATCTGGAAGGAATGGTAGCTGGTGAAACACAGCCGCGAGGAAGACAGCGAAGAGGTACAGCAGATATGGCTGCCTATCTGCAAGACTACGAAGAAATGGAACGCGATTTAAAAATTCTCGAGAAGAGGAGGAAATCTATGATAACGGCATACAATGAAGGGCTGCAGAAAATATCCAACCCAAATTTTCCACTCCAAAGTGTATGGATGCCACTTCGCAGCGACCTGGATGACATCACGCGCGAGATAGATATGTTAAAATTAGAACTATCTCAATTGGATCAATATTATGGAATGGATATCAAAAAAGATATTCACTCTTGTCAACCTGTGATTGTACACAAACCTGTGATTGTGACACAAACTCCTGTCGTCGCTAGTGAAACCTCGCCTTGTGACAAAAACCGTCTTCCCATGCCGAATGAAAAGGAAAGAGAAGGACACCACCATAGAAGGGGTAACACCAACGTACGCCCAGATGCCGAAGGTGAGGTAAAAAATTCAATCTATTCCAAACCCGTGAACAGTGGAACATTTAATCATTCTGACGTGCCAACTGAACAGGAAACAAAAGGAAGGAATGAGGGTGATTGTCGCAAAAGTGCGAGCCACAAAGAAAAAGATAATTTGATAAAGGGAAAAAGCCTGGAAGAAGTAACAGATTACATTAATACTACTGTCAGCGTTGAATGTGAGGTGGTAAATTCTCAGCATTCCCCGCCAAAAAATCCTGGCGCTACATATCATTCTTGCGTGCCTACCGAACGGAAGACAGAAACTTTGGATAGGGGAAAGAATCACAAAAATGGGAACATTAGGGGAAGTGTCGAAAATGACGGGATTTATTACGGAAACTGTCGAGATCTTCCAATTGATAGTAAAATAATTGGAAGGAAAAACGCAACTGGTGTCGAGAATCATTCCTTTCATGGGAACGGTAACGGTGTTAATGCACACCACTTCTCACCAGAGCAATTTCATAACTTGGAATATTCTGTTATGAAGCCTAAGAAACAAATATTGTGCCATAACATTAAAACGGGATGCAATGACGCTTTCGGCCGTGGTGAAGGTGATTCATTAAAGCCAATGTATATCCCATCAGAACACGTCGACGCCAGCAACCTTCCTCATATGTTGGCTGAAGACGATAGAAAGAAATGGGACAATAGAATGGACCGCGAGAAACCATGTCAACATACCGAAGGTGATTATATCAATAAAAACTTCATTCCATCACAAAAAAACCGAGCCTCCTACCATATTCTTGAGCCGGCTGATCGGATGGAATACAGGACCAGCAGAATGGATCGCAAGAACCCTCATCTTCACAACGAAGGTGTCGCATTAAACGAAAACTACGTTCCATTGCAACAACGTAGAGCCTTCCACGATCCTTATGAGCCAGCTGAGCAGATGAAATTCTCTACCCACGGATTGGACGCGAAGAATAATCGCTTCAAAGCTGAAAATGACTTCAGGCATCCATGCCAACATGGACCCACAGAAGAACGGGAACAACGGAAAGGTGCGATGCCTGGTGTCAGGTTTGCAACTTATACACCACCACCGAGGCGACCCTCACAAAATCTGCGAATCTCAGAAATGCCGTTGGATTATCTCCTGGAGCTAGTGGACCGGGCTTGGAGTGGCGAGGATATTGAGGAAGTTGAGATACTCCTGGAAAGCGTTTACGAGGATATGAGGGAGGAGCCAGAAAACGAATGGCTGTGGGAACAGCCCGACCCCCTAATAATAAGAGAGGCACTACTACACAGGTTGACGCAGACAATCATCAACGAAATGAGGCGACAGGAGCACAGAAAGCTCCACCCGCAACAGACGACCTCATTCCGCCAATACTTCGGCCAGACTTCACCTGGATGCAAGTGTTCCGGCCACTCTAAATACCAAATGCATTCATCCCAAAATGTAAGTACATAACTCAAATTATATTAAAATACCTTTGCCGAGGGTAAAGGGTTTGTTTCCTCTGAATAACATACTAAATATGCACAAGAGGGGGAATCGATTTCTGTTCTTGAGGCCGATATTGAAACGGTGAAAATCTAGATGCCGCGGTGGATAACGAACATTACTCTCCACTTCTATGAGTCTTTCCCATGTCTTAACCTCCTTCTAATCGTAGGCCATGAATAACTATTGTTCATTTATTAAATTTTCAATATTTGAGAGAATACTCCACATAAAAAGAAAATACATCACAAAAACATGTGAATGACCCCATTCAAAACTTATTTCCAAAAGCACATTAAAAGGCGTAGCCAAAACAATAAGTTTGAGGGGCACGTACAGGGGGGATCATGGGGTTGAAACCTCCTCTGGGGAATATATGAAGACTTTTATCTCTAGTAATCGCATTTTATGCTATTTTGACACTTAATATTGCACATTTAATCGGTCGTCGGGAAGTTGTTTGGCTAAAACATATTGGTGGAGTAGAATAAATTTGTTTTATAGGTTAATAGTTTTCTGCTTAAATGAATTGTCTTACGGAATGCGTGTCCCCCTGTGCCCCCCCCCCCCTCTACGCCGTTGACCACTTAAGTATCAGCTCAACATTATCCATAACCAACGCTTCCTTTTTCTTCGCAGATGACTCGTATGGATTACGCCGATGCTTGGGAATTAGGAGATAGAACACGTCATTCCCGCACCCATTGCCGTAAGCACAACAAACCATCCATGGAGGAAACGAACCAGTCCCAACGCAGAACTGGACATCTGGGAGGAATGGTAGCTGGTAAAATTCAGCCGCGAGGAAGACAGCGAAGAGGTACAGCAGATATGGCTGTCTATCTGCAAGACTACGAAGAAATGGAACGCGATTTGGAAATTCTCGAGAAGAAGAGGAAATCTATGATAACGGCATACAATGAAGGGCTGCAGAAACTATCCAACCCAAATGTTCCACTCCAAAGTGTATGGATGCCACTTCGCAGCGAACTGGATGACATCACGCGCGAGATAAATATGTTAAAATTAGATCTATCTCAATTGGATCAATATTATGGAATGGATATCAAAAAAGATATTCACTCTCGTCAACCTGTGAGTCAATATTACTAGTTTCACTGTCATCATGTAACAATAGGTGGTCAAGTTCGAAATTATATTCCTTTACTCTTTGTAAAATGAAAAATTTTAGCTGCCACGCACCCTGATCATACCATGGCATTAAAAAATTTTGTAAGAGCATTAGGTCATTCATGTTGAACTCTACTAGCTCAAAAAATATTTCTCGAACGCTTTCATTTTGCGGTTTTTTCAATTTTGTCTGTAAATGTGATTTTTTTCCTGCATGGCCATATTGTTCTACACATTATGATGTATGTCACCAAAGGCATCGTCTCAATGTCACCATGGCATGCCAAATGCCAAATTATATTTCCTTGGATGTACTTTGGGATACATTAAAATTTGATGACGTTTTTGGCTATCTAATTGTATTGCATTACATTATTTTACCCTTATTCTCCCATTGATCACCATAAAATATATATTCCGCTGAATTTTATTATTTTTAATGACATCCACTGCGCGTTATTTTTTTTAATGGCCCAAAGCTCTTTACCAATTATTTTTCAAGGTTTGAAGTGTTCAATTAGTGCCACTTTAAATATTTATCCACGCTTAACTCAGGCATAAGGACGCAACAAATATTCATGAACTAGTTCAGGGATGCCGCAAATGACGGCACAAATTATGGCTCTCGGACGTAGTCATTTTCAGATGTCATCATAGTCCCTATTTCCATCATTTTTTTCCTTTGAGTTACCCATCATTGGACACTTACGTGGAATAAGCAGCAGCCAATTAAAGTACGACAACGATAAGGAAGCCTTAAATGACAGAGTGACGTAGAGAATGATGGTTTACGCAATATTTCCTCAAGGGGTCTGCATAGAGAAGGCTCAATGTCATTCCATAAAAGGCTGATTTCTGTTGCCACTGCGGACGCATTTTAATCTGTTTTCAAAAATGTCCGCGGCTCTGTGGTGTGTGTAACGCGATCCTCTTTCATCCAATATTTTGCAGTACCTACAAAGTTTGCCATTGCGAGGAACAGCATTGAAAAATAACGATTTTGACAGATCACATTATCATGGGCGTACCCAGCGGGGGAAGGTCCAGTACGTGGAAGCTGTCCTTCCCCCCCCCCCCTCATATGAGTAAAAGTAAATTTAGTTCAAAACGAAATTTTTTCAACAAATTTTCTTCAGGAAATCCAAGAAAAGTGATATTAGTGCAGGGGAATGGAATTTTTACACTTCTAAGATGTTATTTTCGGCTAAGCTAGTTGCACAGCGGAACCGTACGATGATTGACAATAATTTTTCCTTGGGAAAAGATATTCGAGGCATATTTTCACGAAGCCATCCCATAATGATAGAAAAAAGGTTTGCTGTGATCGTTTGCGATAGTTTATTTTAGCGTAACAATCGAATATTTCACCAAATAGTTAGCATTTACTCTTAAGGGATTATCAATGTTTTGGTCTAAGTAGGCTATCCTACCCAAGCACCCCCATTCCTGCCACATTTCGCTCCACGCTCGAAACCAGTGGTTCCCCCTCCAGTATATTTACCCACAACCTCCTTGGCGACAACATATTTAGAGGACGACATGGGGATCCTCTTTTAATATTCGTATTTAATATTCTTTTAATAACACATCTTAATTGGGAACTAAATTGTTCTCGTGCCTGAGCAGGTCCCACATCTGTTCTCCCGGATTCGGCATAGTGATATAATAAACCCGTAAAACAATAAATAATTTTCACCAGAAAGAGCACCAGGAAGTTTTGTTAAAGCCCTACTCAAGTAAAATTTTTTCCCTTGAAACAGAGCTGATTCTGGGCTGAAACTCCACTGAATGTGTGGAAACTGCCTTGAAACAACCTTGTTACTGCACTGCACTGCCTTGTCCTCAACAAGAAAAAGGGCACTCAACTGAAACTGATGCCATTCTCCCTTGCTAGTCCATTGCATTTGAACTGCTTCTCCCTTGCTGCATGTGTGCTCCACTGACACTGAACTGGACAATAGCCTCAGGCCAGGCCGAATTTATGGCTCCACTGCATCTCTCTTGCCGAATGTCTTTACTGCCCTGCCACAGAGCTGCTGCAGCATTTGGGTATCCCCTCTCCCTCAGAATTTGAACTGCTTCACCCTTGCTGCACATGAGCTCTACTGACACTGAACTGGACGGTAGGCTGAAAGGCCAGGTCAACTTAATAACTCCACTGACTCTCTCTTGCCGAATGCCTTTACTGCCTTGCCACAGAGCTGCTGCAGCATTTGGGTATTCCCTCTCCCTCATAAATTTGAACTGCTACTCCCTTGCTGCACGTGTGCTACCCTTCGTAAGTTTTGCCAACGTACGGAACCCATCTACCGGACATATAAGCGACCCCGGTTTTCAGCGACAATGTATTTTTTAAAGTTAGCTTTTGGCAACACGTATATCTTTTCCCGCGCGTAAAGCTGTCGGTTGCCGTTATTTCTCTCAAGTTGCTAGGAGCGAAAGACGAGTGGTGAGCGTGGGTTTTGGCATGAAAAGATGGCAAAATTCTTTTTCCGGTACTTCGACGATTGTTAACGGCAAGAATTAATCGAAATTAAGGTGAAGGGGAGAACGAGGTCGGTGGTGGAGACTGCAGTCAAAATAGGGAAATTGCATACTTTTTATAAACAGTATGCTGATATACTACAGTAAACACTTAGTACCGCAATATACTTTTTTCCGCTTAAAATTCAGTTTATACCCTAGAAAATGACTCCCAAAAGTCGCCCGAGTTTCGCGGGCTAAAAAATACCGCCCCCATTAATCTTTGGCTGTGACGTCATAGTTCAGTACGAGTCCAAGATCCAAGCCCAGTAACTGCAGGTTTGGAAGAGCCACGTTGCGTTTAAAGGAGAACATGGGTGAAATAAGGAAAAATTACAAGTGGTGCATTGTTCCTCTGTGCAATAACACCCCAGAAAAAATTTTCGCCTGCATTCCCACGGAGGAAATTAGAAGAAAAGCCTCGATGCATGCCGTCTGTCGGGATGAGCGTTACGGAAAAATAAGAGTATAATAAACGGAATGATAAACCCGTGTGCTATGTGAGCGAAGATAACTTTAATATAAATAATATTTCCATATTTCATTGACCGAATAACTTGAAACTGAGATTTTTCGATAATTCGGCCGCCGTAGAATAAAAACTCAACTTCCGAACAAAAATCGAGATAGGCGTCTCTCGATGGTTACGACCGTTACGATGGACTCAAATTATTAAGGCACTTGTTCAATTCCAGTTACGGAAGGACATAGAAAATTCCATGATGTTTAAAATCAAGGGAGGAAACATGAAAATATAGAGCAACGTTGATCCTCATGCATTCGAGGGCCAGTCAAGAAGACAGCGTTTTCTTCTACTCTCGGCGTCAAAATGATGTGCCGCTGTACTTTGCAAATTTATATCCTGGCTTCACTGCATGGTATAATAATGAACTATTCGTCATTCTAAAGGAAATTTTATCCTAAATTCTGATTTATTTTATTACAAAAAATTTCAAAAATGTAGACGCGGCCAGTGCAATAAATGACTCCGCGCACCGAAAAAATAGCCGTTTCGTCAACTTCATGAACTTTGCAACCCAACCTAGGGAAAACTACTACGTCTACAGCATTCATCTTCCACATTAATTTACACTCATCAGTGCGGATTAATAAAATGTCTTTTGGGTATTTTTTGAACTTATATTTTGTTATAAATTAATGAAAATATTTAAACATTATCTTGTCCCATATAGTTTATCCCGAAAGATAAAGGAAGTTGTAGATGGAAAAAGAATGGAATCCAGAGGTGGTCACAAAAAATGAATCGCAGCATTCTTTGATTTTATTCTACGCCGTTGCTTGCTTTTCTGAAAAAGTTGAGTCACAAGAGGAATGTTCCGCGGCCCTTGATTTGGAAACTGTGGAGATAGAGGAAGACGTGTGGATCAGCAATTTAGTTGGTTGTCAGGATAAACCAAGGATCCATTTATAGGTTGTCAGGCCATCGTATAAAGATAGGATCCTGATGTGCACCACAGGGGAAATGGGGTGTTTGAGGGAAAGTCAAACCTAAAGTTGCCCGAAGAATGTGCAGTTCTATGTTGTTCTTTCCCCAGTTAAAACCAAATAGAAATTGGATTGGGATGATATTTTCACCACGGGTTCCAGTGATAGTGAGAGTGCAGGTGATCACGGTCATCGTCGAAGGTCACCCCTCTAGGATTTCCAATACGGAATTTTTAAGTGACAACCGATCGCAATGACGATGAGCTCGCCTTTACAGTATGTTTCAGATATATCGTGAGAAAAGCTCCCAAAATGTATTAAAGACTCTGTTTGGAAAATATTCACATTTTAATGCTACTTTAGGAAAGCTTTCATTACAAAAGTAACTTCTTAACACCTGAAGACGTTGTGTTTATTATATTGATCGAAGTGCGATTGACCGATTCTTTCTGCAGAATAGGAAGTGGCTTCAGGGTTTTTGAGTCACAAGATGGTAGATTGTGTTGGAAGTTCGTCTATATTATCGCTACTAAATTGAAACATTGATAGTCTGGCTTCCTCAGAGCTTCCTGTCGCCCTCCAGGCAAGGTATTTTTAAGTTGAAAGTATCATCGACAGCTTCGAGGTGGAAATAAGTTCACCATAAGACTCTACCGGACTGCCAAAAGAATACACATTTCACATGAGTATACGCTTTCGCCAATATTATACGCAAGTCTCACTTTTTTATGAACTATAAAACATTACAGATGCACATCAGCTACCTTTCCATTTCTCGGCATCGACTTTCCGAGCCGATGAAGTCTACAGTTTCACTAAAATACCCTGTTATCATGATGGATTCAGTAACAGGAAGCTTGCTAGGATCAGCCTAAGAATAACCATATGCCTTCATCTTTACGCAATCTATCGCTTTCAATGGAGGAGAAATAGATCAAATAATAGCCCTGAAGTCACAATGAACAACTCCGATACGTCTGAACTTCAATAAATGAATCATAACCACGCCGTCGCATGTATTCAAGTATGCAACCTATACTATGGCCGTGCCGCCGTGCCTCGTACTGAACTATGACGTCACTTTTCTACCAGCCAATCATCGGGCGTTTTCGCTTCTCACTTGCATTTGAAAATTCTCGTGATCTTTGATGCATTAAATATCGCAAACCACGTCATAAAATAATAAAAAAACTTTCACCGAGGTATGCAAACATATATTTTTATATAATTTTGGGGCTATTGATAATATCTGAAATATATGCAAGTTCCCTATTGGAGGTAAGCGTTTTAACTTCTCTGATGGCATGTTTATTCCTTCCATGTTTAACCATGAGAATGTTTACATTGAATTCGTGTTTTAATACAGGCAGGTTTAAGGATTTCGAGCTCCTTTTTCGGGGTTCATGCCGCCAATAACGAATTCTTCTTTCAACGCCTTGGCGACTGCCATCCACTTTTCCTGCCTCATGGATACCCCGGACCCGGAGGATAATACACCGACCGGTCATCGCAATGCCGCGGATGCCGCGCCGTCCGTTAGTCATCCTGCGGAGGATCGGACTCAGTGAGCTCGAGCGGGCTTTCGAAGAAATAAGGAATGCGGGTGGGTATAGTGCAATCGCTATTGTGCAATGTATATTTACTGCTTATTAGTTACTGCTGAATGTTTTGGAATCTTGCGTAGTTTTCGTTTAGAGTTCACACATAGCCTAAGTAACGAGTCATCGCTTCGTTTTTCATTGAACTATGATGCAAAGCGCATGCTTCCCCGGTGATAATTTAAGTTTTGCTTTCTATAATTTGAATGCTTCACATTAATGCACCATATAACTAATAAGCCAAGTAAAGGAGAGTTTTTTACGTGCGATTTTGCTAATTTGATCTTGAGTTAAGTCGTTTGTGATTCTCATCAGTCATGTTTCTTCTCTATTGCAGGCGCATCTAACTTCCATGACTTCTTTCACTTGGAATGTTTTTGTATGTGCTTTTGACAGTTATTAATTTATTGATGTATTTTCATGTTCTAATAAATTGTGTTAATCTTTTATTATGAATGCAAAATTGTGGGAGAAATCTGTTATGTGATCATATCCACTGTTGGCTTAGTTGCGCAAGTTGTTAATTTACTGTGTTTCATATGATTAGACAAGGGAGTTTTAATGGATTGGGTAGGGGAAATGTATTCAGCCAAACAAGGGAGTTTCAGTCTAGCTGGTAGCCAAGGGAGTTTCAGTGTAGCTAGCCAAGGGAGTTTCAGTTTAGTCGGCCAAGGGAGTTTCATTGGAGTAGCTGGAGTTCTTTATTGCACTGCTACTGCATTGCCATCCCTCTTCCAAACTCCACTGGTTTGTTTCAATTTCAATGCAGTTTCAGCATAGAAGCAAGGCAGTGAGTTTCAGTCAAGTTGCAAGGGAGAAATTTTTACCTGAGTAATCAAATCACATCGATTCAATGTAAAATTAAAAATCAAACTCCCGGGTTTCGGCACCAACATTTCACGATAAAACGGGGCCGTTATGACTTTGTCTAGCCTTCATGTGGGAGAGCGGGTGCGGTATTTCAGGGTAGGAGAGACTCACCAATTTCTCCTGGCTCGAGGAGATTCCTGGCTTGCGACGGGAGACTCACTCACTGGACTCACTGCCCACCTGCTACTCAAGGCATGGAAAATAAAACTCTGTCCGTACCCATAATTCCCCGGTCATAGGCTAGTCATCGTCAGCCGAGCTATTAATGGCACAGAGTTTACGGAGAGGATAATAGCTATTTCCTCCCTTTACACTTTGGGTGCGTTCCGAATCACGCATCATGTGCATCGATGCGCATCAGGCCGTTCCGAATCAAGCATTGATGCGCATTGATGCGGCCCTGCAACGAGCATATTTCGAGGTTTCGGAAGCATCAACTCGCATCGGCTCGCATCAGAAATTCTTGATGCAGTTGATGCGAAGGCGAAAATGGGCGCAACCTTTAAAATTTTGACTGGTGTTTTGTGTTTGCATAGGGTGTTTACACGACTATATCGTGCTTCTATTATCGTAGGAAAGAGTTTAAGGAGTTATAGATATTAGTTTTTGAAATAATTAATCCATATAAAATTGAAAATGGGAAAATGTATATCCGTTGCGTTGAAGTGTGCGTGTATGTAACTTGTTTACAACCGTTATTAATTTAATTGGTGGTAAAAAATGCAAAATACGATCTATAATTTCACACATTAATATGCAGGCGTGGTAGTTTTAACCGTAATTTTGCTTCTGTACACTAACTTGTGGAAATTTTCGACACTTTAACGTAATGTTGTGAAAAGATAAGTTGAAAAGCTACAACAAAAGCTAACAAAATGATGTCTAACCTCTGTTCTTTGACCTTCCATGAACCACATCAGTGCCAAGTTTTTTTTGCTCCAGCTGCCTAACTTACATACTCGCCTTCTATTGTATACAGAGCCACTGCACAGCACTGCTTTTTGTTTTCCCAAGCTACTGCTCCATTAACTAACTTGTCATGTATGCAGTACAGGACACTCAATCTATTTTGTCAATGGCAAAGTCAGCATTTTTGTATCCCTCCAGAAACTTTCCTGACTAAGAATAAGATAATTTATAGTTCCCATTAAAATATCTTAATATACTCTTTGCATATGCCCAGTATTGCATTGTGAAATCATCAATAAACCTTCTTAAGTTTGACACTGCAAAGATGCGATCTGGCCTTGTACAAATCATTGCATACATAAGGAAACCAATCAAAATTAGAAATGGAGCATCAGGAAAAGTTTTTGGGTCACTGCAGGAGCTACATTCAAACCTGCTTCTATGAGACAAAGGTTGATTGCAGGTCAAGTTAGTAGATGACAAGGAGATTATGTGATCTGGTAATTTTCGAGCCACTCCATTTTTTAAAGAAAACGTCTCTTCTGCTTCCTCGCTTCCAAACACTGACTCATTTTCTTGATTACTCTCAAAACTACTGTCTACATTAGTTGGAACCCTCACAACTTGATTCAGGGATGGAGTCTTCATTACTTGATATTCTGATATTCCCCTCACTACTTGGGTACCTTTGTGAGTTCAGCTCTGCCATTCTCTCCACTGCCAGGTTGAGGCTAGTACCTAATTATCCCTTATCCCCTAAGAGCCTAGGTAGAATGAAAGAGTTACCAAGAGATATTTGGACTGGTTTTAGCTCCCTAAACATATTTACAAAGAATACTACATCACATGCTTCGATGAATCTTCCCGCAATATCAGGGTCAGTCAAAAAATACCATTTTTGACTCCTCACAATTGCCAATACTTTTTGCATTTGGCATCCAGCATCTTTCATTGCTCTGTAGCCACATAAGCATAGAAAATACATCCAAATACTTTTAGATGTCTTCGATTAAATTTTCGTTCAGACCATCTCTCCTCAGGTAATGCATTCCCTCCTGCTTTGGATGTTACTGTTTTGAGATATACAGCTTCTCAACAAGCTTCAACCCAATAATATTTTAGTAAATTGATGCCAGAGAGTTTGTACCTAGCTTTCTATTTGCTCAGCGAATCATTTCTGCTTGAAGATTATAAGATTTTGTAGTTTAATCTTTTATCACACATGCCCTTAACCTCCCCTGTTCTGCCTGTCCCATATATTCACCCCCATAATCTGTATGCAGGCATTTCATATTGTCCCCTGTCTCATTCTCCATGCTTGCCTTAAAAATTGTATAGCATTGTAGGACTAAATGAGACTCCTTACTTTTAATAAAGAAAACAAAAACCTTTCTTGTGCAGTCATCAGTTAAGGTGAGCATACATTGTCCTCGTCCTTTTTCTATTCCATGTTCCTATCCCTTTCTTTCCTTACCCCTGAATTTATATGTATATTTTGCATAAATAATATAAATATATTTTCACCTATAATACCATCAGACCACACAATTCTGAGAGGATCAGACTTAATTTATTACATACGGCTTCCATTCTAGCACTTATCTTGAATCATTTCTTTGCTAACATGCCATCAACATATGCTATACAAGGCTGAAATTTATTATTAGGGGGACAATCCACACCACTGACAACCACATTATAACCTGCATGTTACTCTGTCACAAGTCTGTTACTCTTGTGCCACAGACTTAGTAAACAGTCCTCTACTGCTTTGACAGTCAATCCTACGTAACAAGTTGCATTACTTTTACTTTATGAATTATATTGTTTCAAATCTTGACAACATATGCCATTTTCTTCAAAACTAGTGGCTAGATCACTCCTTTTACTTCCAAAGATCTGGCATCAAATAAGCTGTACCCAGATTCATTAAACAAGACAGCTGTGTCTTTATAACTAGCTTGCTTACAGACAGTACATTGGTTGATAAATTTGTAACATTTTGATCTGGAGTATAGCACTTTACAGTGTGGGAACATGGGCACTTAGGGAGGAGAATGGGAGAGGCTGGAGGTGTTCGAGATGTGTGTTAAGGAGAAAGTGAAGTGGACTGAGAGAAGAAAGAAGGTCAAAGTGCGAGACATGTTGAGTGAGGAGAGACAGCTTCTGGATAGCATTCAAAGGAGACAGGAGGTATGGATTAGGCAAGTACTGAGCTGGGAGTGGATGTTGAAAACACTATTAGGGGATAGAATGTTGGGTAAACAAAGGAGATAATAGGATTTTTAGATAGCATGAAAAGGGTGAAGTTGTGAATTCAGGTGGGAAGTCAATGAGGGCAAGGGGGACTTTTAGAATACTCCATGCAAACCTACCTTAAAGCCGATGTCCCACGGTCAAATTTGCGTCAAAATATTTTGATCAAAATTTTTGTCCAAAAATTTTGATGCAAATATTTTGATACAACTGGACTGGGGGTGTCCCACGATGCATCTCATTTTGATCAAAAACAAACGAAAGACGATATTTATGTAAACAACTAGGAAACTTGTGGAGGTGGAGGATTCTTTCTTTTTAAGCAGGCGAAATTGTTTGAAAAGAAAACAGAAGGAATGCTGAACTTGGCCTTGGCTGGAAAAGGGGTATGAAAGCGTTGGAATAAGCATGCTAAACATGTTGGAGAAGGAGTTGGTCGCCGATGTTCCCGTTTATTATCGATAATAATTGACGACAAGTCAATATATTTTCATGTCCCTTATCAGCAAGGTTGAGGGCAGAATAAAACGCCAGGATACAAACGTGAGGCAGTTTATTCCCGCGAGGAAAATGTTATTAATAAATGATGGACATTGTGGTTGAGGAGATGTTATGAATAGTGCTGTAAGCGTGCATTTAAATCACATTTTTCTCTCCTAATCTAGCAGTTTCTAAAATAAGGTCCTTATCCTATAATCATAGTAATAGAAACGGGCAGCTGTAGTGTTTCACAGGTACAATCGTCAGTTCATATTAGTCATTTCTCCAGCTGCTCGCTCGCATTGTATGCCTTCCATAAAGCGTAAAATTCGGCCTCGATACCTTAAGTAAATCTTTTATTATTTCCAAAACATCCCTCCTGGTATTGCGATTCTAAAGATCGCTTCCTTTCTATTTAAGATCAACTAATTATTACGGATTTCCTAGTTGAGAGCTTCCATCGCCTATCACTAAGACAAATTTTTGCTCATATTTACCTTTAGGGCCACACCAGGCGATGAAATAGACGATCACGAACATATATATATATTTGAAATAATGTTTTGTGAATTCACTTCGTGGTATCGTGATATTATAAATTTAAAACTTAACCTTTTAGTATTCCATACAATACTAATGAAAAAACTCAACCGGTTTCGATCTTTTCAGGTCCTTATCTAGAGGTTTACGATTAAGATAACGACCTGAAAAGGTGGAAACCGGTTGGGTTTTTAATGCATACTGTGTGGAATACAACAAAGTTTATTTTTGTGTCCATAATATACATAATTATTAATTAAAATACTCATGCAGACGATAAATAAGTTTAACGTATTTGGCCTGTGTGTCAGCGCTTGGCGATGCTTTTTTGTCAAAGGCCCTGTGATTGGTTGGTTTCATCCAATTGGATGAAAATTTAGAACCTGTCCTATCCATTTGTACAAATCGGTGATTTGTACAAACGATAGGACCAAAAGCCAGTTGGACAAAATTTTGACCGTGGGACAGGGTGCGCGTCAGTTGCATCAAATTTTGATCAAAATATTTTGACGCAAATTTGACCGTGGGACATCGGCTTAATACCAAGCGGTAGAAAACTTAAATAAAAATGTCTTGGAGTTAATTTTTAAGCATTATATATGCAGTATGACAAAGTGTTTGTGAAAATTTTATCGAGGTATTAAGTATTCCTTCCCGATTTTTATGAAAAAAATTTGTTTTCAAGTCGTATATCTTGTCGGGAAGCCATAAATTGATGTCTAGCAGCTAAATCTACGTATTATTGATCGTAAAAATCGTCTCTTCAAAACAATTTGACCCGTAAAACTCAGTGATAGCTGAGATATACTATACACTACGCTTCCTTATTGACCGTTTTTCGAGTTAGCTGCAAAAATTCCCGTCAATTCGCTCAGTCTATCACTATTTTAAGTAAATATGAGTTGCAAGTTACGGCTTGGAACTTTAGAACGACCGTAATGAATATAATTAAGTTATACGCATCAATAAACGTTTTTCGTCATCATAAGTACTATGCACATTAAATTTCGGCATATCAATCATTGTGTTATCGCTTAACCCGAACTATCTTCCAGCACGGGTGCCTGCGGGTATTTTGAACGGGGGAATACTTCCCGCTCATATCGCATCAAGCCGTTCCGAATCACGCATCAGCATAAGCGCATCGCATTGAGTAATACAGAGGTCTCACCCCCAGGCTAAAGTGTTTATGCATTTTTGAAGAAGTTCTGGAACTTACCATCAGGGCCTCTGGGGTAAACTAGTTCCATGGTCAAGTGGGCAAATGGGCAGTGGGGATCGGGTTGGTGTGGTGGCTAGAGTGTTGGCTTCCCACCAGGCGGGCCTGGGTTCAAATCCCAGCAGTGGCAGAAAGTTTTCAAAGACTGCCCGATCCCTGCTTCAGTGTTGTGTGGAGGACATTTCAAGTGCAACACTCCGTCCGTCGGATGGGACATTAAGCCGCGGTCCCCTTGGCGCCTTTCGTTAAGAGTAGGCTAATGCCGATGCTGGGTTTCTCTCCACCCTTCCTTCCATACCCTACCCTCATGGCGCAAATGACCTCAGCTGTCGGTCGCCTCCTCCAAATACCATACCATACCATCGAGTGGGCAATTTGAATTCGTCCCGAGAATTATTGCACACCTGAGAAGTCAGGCATTCTTGTGTGCGGTAAGTAAAGGATATTTTGCTTTAAAGTGAGGAGGGAGGGAAATTTTTTTATTACTCAGTGGCGATATTTATTATAATTTCCATGTGACCAACAAGAAATTAGTATTTTTCCATGGTCAATATTGCAGCATGAAAAATGAGAAAATAAAAAATTGTGACACTTACTTTAATTATTAATATTTATTCTTCATTAATGGCCATTAAAATTCTAAGTGGATAGAATAACAGAAGCCTCAGACGAATTCCCCCAGACGTCTGCAGCATGGTTTTTGGCCGAGGTACCTAGGAGCCCTAAAAAAGGAACTACTTTGTATTCTCCATACAACTTTTTAATTACCCGATCGATTTCAACAGCAACATTTAATTTTTAAGGGGGAGAACCAACTAACAGAAGCAACTAATAAAAACTCAAGGCAAGATGGAGAGCACATTTAGGATGGGAGCAGAGTTTAGGGGGAAGAGTCGAGGGAGGGATGGAGTTGGTTTAGATCAAGGACAGCAGTGGAGGCACAATTGGTATTAGGAAACAAGTCTGATTTTAAAACCAATAAAAACATCTTGGAAGATTTAAAATTTGTATAGTCTAGTTTTAAAATACAAACATTTGATATGTATTATTGAATGCCATAAAGTTTCCACAGTTTCTAAATACATAATTTGATTTACAACTTTTAACACATGCATGTAAATTTTTTTTGTTAAAATCACCCATACGACCAGTCTCTATGATGTTTCCATTTAAATGTGATTTGCGATCATAATTGTTCACACACTTTTCATGCTCCTTGATTTGGATTTTGAATTTTCTACTCATTTGCCTTACAAAGTCATAAGCACATACACACTCCATTTCCGTGTAACATGTCCATTGGGTCTTTTCAATTAAAGAGCACTTTCCCTATGGTTATAAGTGAATTCTTCCCACAGAATTTTCTCTCATATTTCCACGGGTATGTTCCAAATGTATTATAAGTCACCTATATCTATAGGTAAAGTGCATTTTAACGCAAAATACCATTGGACATTAGATAGAAGTGAAGTGTATGCACTTGTAGTAGTAGCAGTGGCGGATACAGATGGGGGCGCAGCGGATACGTGCACCCACCCCTTGTGGGGCTGCCCGTATTGCCAAACATTGCAGAACCACAATTTTAACTTTTTTATATCATAAGATGGCATTGTCTTGCATTTTTACTTAATCACTTCAATTAAAACCTTCTTAAACTTTGCATGCGACTTGATTATTTTTTATTACCATAAAAGTAAAGGTAACTCAAGGTATCTTTTGCACCCCCATTGAGTTTTTTCTGTATCCACTACTGCGTAGTACAGAGTGCAATGGTATGTGGGGAAATGGGTAGAAAATTCAATAGGACAAATGTAGGAACACAAAATACAATGAAAGTGAAGTGTGCGGGCAAGAAGGCAAGTAAATAGGATGTGTAGATGGGGGATGATACATACTACATAGAATTGTTTAAACTTAGATCGGAGGAGAGAGAGGACTTCAGGAGTAATGGGCATGGTAATATAGAGCAGCAGTTAAGTTTTCTCTAGAAAAAATTTTTGGGGATGGTCATTTGAAGAGAATAGGGTGGTTTCCTATTATTTGTTTATTGCCTAAATCAAAAGATTATTACTCCTGGAGTACGTATTTCACGCTTTTAGATTTTTAAATGACGATATCTATTTTTCGCGATTAAATGAAAAGTGAAAATTTTCAAGCGCGGGAAAACGCGACGCGTAAGTATGAATGACGGGAAATTTGTCCGTGTGACGTATTTCTGGTTCCCGCTGCCGCCCTGTGAGGTGACCTTAAGGCGAGGCTTAGCGCTGATACGACGCAGGCTGCTAGCGGGTAGCTGAGTACCCTGCTGGCTGGTAGCGCTTGGCTTAAATAAGGATTATTAATACCTTATCAAATGAAGAAAACTTTCCGACCTTAGCCAGTTTTAATAAGTGATTATTAAGACATGTTTCCTTGAACTCTGCGCCTCATGCATGCATTGGTAACCTCAGACGATGTATAACTCCTATCTTCTCGTATAGAAACTAGGTCCCTGTGACGTCACGTGGAGTGGCATCGCATGGGCGCCAATCTGGCCCTTTTCAAATGAGGATAAAAATGGACCATTGCCATTCGTCTAAACCGGTATTTCTAAAACCAAATAATTTGTATAGTATGAATACATTAATGGTGGGTAACGAATCGCAATCAATGCCTTTCGTTTTCTTTGATGAAGGAAACTACCCTATTCATTTTGAGGCAATTCATTCATAGGGGTGTACTTCAAAATGTAATTCAAAAACATTTTGGGGAAGGATTTGAATGCCTTGGCCTCTCTTACCCACTCATCACACTCCTGAGTAATAAACAGTTAGGTCAACCGAGAAATTTAGAGGGGGTAAGAGGTCAAGCCGATTCTCACCCAATCTCACGTCGGGGAGGGAGGGGTCCTGGCACATATTACATACGTAACTCCTTTCCGCAAGAAACAGTTCAAAATTATGATCTTAGGAATCATACATACTAGTCTTAACTAATTTTACATAAAAATAATTCAAAAAATTGTTTATTTACAATAAATCCAATGCAATGAAGCATGGATTTATGTATTTACACTGAAAATACGCATTTTGAACAATATCGCGTGAGATTTGAGGGAGGGGGTCAAGCCAAATCTCAAGGCATCTTACTAAGGGTGAAGGGGGTTCAAAAATCACCGAAATCACCTCATGTTATTAATGGATGCCCCATAAGGACCTCTTCTAGTTACTCATCATTTCTTTGCTTTCTTCTTCCAAATGGCTGGAAATTAACATGCACACTAGGGTGTACAGTCCAACGAGATCACAATGCATCATAACATGAAGAACAATGTTCTTTAACAGTACGAAAGATCCACGGAGAAAAGATCATTCGCCTTGACCGGGATTCGAACCCGGATCCCCCGATTTCCGGTCGAGTGCTTTAGCCAGTTAAGCTACCGAGGCGTCATTCTTCCCTGTGGATATTTTCGGACACTACCGGACAAGATCCACATGGAAGATATCCACAGGGAAGAATGACGCCTCAGTAGCTTAACTGGCTAAAGCACTCGACCGGAAATCAGGGGATCCGGGTTCGAATCCCGGTCAAGGCGAATGATTTTTTCTGTGGATCTTTCGCACGATTGTGCATTGCAGGTGACTCCCCTAAAAATTATCTCCGCAGCTAGTCCCGGTATACTTTAAACTCTTTAACAGTATTTCTTTTGTCAGGGTTCAGAACGAAGATCCCGGAGAGCAGTTGAGAAGGTCAATTTAAATTGGCTAGTTTCACCTGAAAAATCACCGGTATTCCTTAATTAATACAGGAAATTGATACTAGTGTTCATATAATTGTTAGAAAGTGTACTTTATTAACTTTTGGTAAACTTCTTCCACTAACTGGTTGAAGCATGGTACAAGTAATTTGAAAATAAGATATCCATTAGGGAATAATAAAAATATTTTTGTGACGAATAGATACCAATTATAACTCAAATTACATTTCAAACTTATCAGCCTTTACTTCTTTCATCAATTTCATTTGCTTTGTAATATACAAAAGATATTCATAACTAGCATAGAATCACCTGAAAAGCACACCTTACTCAGCCTTACAATAATATTGCTCATACTAAAGATCAGTTGTGAGATAATACATGATTGTAGTCCACAAGCTATCGGGTAAAAATATGCTTAAGTTGGGGACTTTTCGGTTTCTAAATATAAAATAATACCAGAAAATATGAAACATCAGATCAATCCATACCAAATGAACAGGTTATGAATTGCTACGTAGCACACACATCAAATATAACAAGGAATGAGTATCCTTACTCATTGAAAAAATTATGAGCAAGAGTTTATGAAAGTGAATTTGCATTCAATGACATGAAGAAGCCAGGAGGATGTAATTATTGAGGGCAGACACAGACATCAGTGTGACCACATCGCAAAGGTCTCAACTTCTCAATAAATAATACATAATACTTTGGCAAAGACTGTTCCACGTAGTACCCAAACAGTTAACCTACATGCATAACAAGCATTCATTACTGACTCGGAGGTAAATACCATGCTTTCTGATGCTCTTTCACAGTTAAAACAGTTGCAGTCATATTAACAGAGGTTCATCTCATTAAGTAACAGACACATCATCCTGAATATAAGCACATTAGACATGCAGAATAAACAGTTTATGTAACATTGATTGATTTTAAGATTGGACAATTTTTGGAAGACTGGACTAGTGAAAAAAAACAACTGAATTATTTGGTACCATGTCCAGAAAGCTAAAAGGCAGGTAAGGTGGCCACCACATATCTTAGAATCAGATTTATATTGGGTGAATTGAGATTCTTTCTCCATTTGCATCTGCATCACAGTATTTCTGGAAGCTGCATTGATATGAAAGTTTCCTATGATGAGAGACTATCATACTAAACTAAATAACGAATGTGCCTCATTAAACAATAGTTATCAACAATGTGATAACCTATTACATTCACAGACAAAAACTGCAGAAAAATAGTAGCATTCATTGACTATGACTATATTTCAAAATTGGGTCTTTTTTGTGCTCCCAATAAGTCTTCCAATAAAATGAAGACTATCTACAACTTTTGCCTTTAAAACTTGTATCGAGTAGAGGGGATTCAAAAAAATATAATAACCTAATAAAGCACAAAATTTGGTCAAAAAGGCCCAATCCTTTTTAGGAACTAATTTTCTAAAACATAAAAAAGGAAAATAATTTTTCCAATAAAAAATTATGCAACATTGTCATGGCCTTTGCCAAACAAACAAATGTTCAAAGTAAGTAAAACTTCAAGTACATACCAAAAATAGCACCACAATGGAAAATTATGCAATTTTTGTTAAGTATAAATATTGCATTGAATAATGTTCACTTTGGTTAATTCAATACCAGAAATTCAATGGCGTTATGGAATATTTTGATGAATATTAAAACATTTATGCATGAGTAGTTAGGAATAAATTAACTGCCTATTAATCTATAGTCCATTTTGAAATTGCAAAACTTCTGCAACTAAATGATATTATGAGTGAGCACAAACAACTGAGACCACTAGGACTACACAAAACAAGGATACATAAATGGCTACTAAGTACTACAGGTTACTAATGAAGTAACTAA
Organism: Ischnura elegans; assembly: GCF_921293095.1. Lineage (NCBI taxonomy): Eukaryota > Metazoa > Arthropoda > Insecta > Odonata > Coenagrionidae > Ischnura > Ischnura elegans. Next base: position 83,222,121 of record NC_060252.1, read on the forward strand.
ACCAGGAGTAAATACTCAGTAAGGCGTCAGCAGTTGATTTTACTCAAATTGCCAAGGGAGCACGATCAGTTTATCAATTAATTCAAAAATCCTGGATCATGGAACTTGATAGCTCCTTCATCCTCAAGCTAGCCAAAATGCTAGCATATTATATTGTGCACACATTTCATGGGCCATAACGGGACTGATCAGCACTTCAGAACTCATCATGCCTTGACAATGCTTCCCCGAAATCAGTAGCCTGAGACCCAACAAATAAGTCATATTTGTTCAGTATTTCATCTTTTGTAAGTTTTTGATCCCCATCAGAATCTGACTCATAAATCAAGTGACGAGCCTCAGCTTCCGCATGATCAAAGTCAGGAGGGATGATCCAGTTCTTGACCTGGGAAAAAAAAAGAATGGGACACATGAGAAAATGGTTTCATATCAAATGAATTACATGAGATACAAAACTGATCTCTGCATTTCTTCAGGGTTTTCTTCCATTGTGGACGACAGTTTCGCTGGCTATCCTGGTCGAAGATGTCGGCTGTTGGTTTCTGCCTCGCTTACAAACTGTAGGCTGGATTTGAGCTGCACTGTGATTGGCTGTCTGACTGGTTGCTTCTCTCTGATTGGCTCTCTCTTTGATCACTCTCTTCCAGGTGCTGTGAAGGAAGTATCCATTTTCTCTATTGAAATTCAAAGGTGTTTTTATTTTTTTTCACCTTTGAATTTCAATAGAGAAGATGGATACTTCCTTCACAGCGCCTGGAAAAGAGTGATCAAAGAGAGAGCCAATCAGTGAGAAGCACCCAGTCAGACAGCCAATCACAGGGCAGCTCCCATCCAGCCTACAGCATGTAAGCGAGGCAGAAACCAACAGCCGACACCTTCGACCTGAAGACGCTGGCAGGATAGCCAGCGAAATTGTTGTCCACAAACATGCTGATGCTGAAGAAAACCCTGAAGAAATGCAGAGATCAAACCATCGCCGCGGAAACCTACTTTCTTACGAGATACAAAATTATTCGTCATGGAGTAAAATTTTATACTAAAGGATAAAAAAAACTAAAAGGATAATCCCCCACATTAAATTAAGCACAATGTGGTCATTAGAGATAACTTTGTACTAGATTGTGAAAAGATCTTTTACTTTGCTGTAAAGGCAAACTGTGAGGTTTAAGCACCTGGGATCTCAAATAGAACATACATATTCTATGAATTTTTCAGACTACTAACACGAGCCCACACAGTTTACTCTAAAAGTGCCTTTTTTTATTCATCGTAAAAACTACATAATAATTTGGCATAGTGAGATATACTTCCATTTACTCTTGATTCACTTCTGAATTTTAATATGAAATATGTATTTAACTAAAAATTCAAATTGAAAAGTGAGCTGGTGTACGGTTTAATTATTTACAAGGTGTAATATTATATTCTTAAGTTATTGGTATGACAACAAACACTCCCTTAGCAAGACTTTTCCAATGAACCCAAAACTCTAAGACAAAGTTGACTCATAGTTTTCCATGGTGTTAATTTGCACATATTCTCACCGCTTCTGGGTTCCACCGCATTGAAATTTGAGACAACAGTTTCTATCCCCGGAAATACTACCAAGACTATTAAAGGAAATAAAAGCAATAACCAATTAACTGAATAACATGAACAGAGAGACCATATCCCAACTTCAAGGATAATGGGAGAGAGCTCTACTGGAAAGAAGACAATCAACTAATCAATTTTGCTTTTAGATTTTTGCAGTGATTATAAACCATTTTTGGGTGTACTGCTTCACAGAATGACCTTGAAGTGCTCTATCATTTATTCCTCCTATTGGGAATGCCATCAGGAGACTACAGCAATAGGAAAGAAATGTTAATCATTTTACATTCACTATATGCAGCAGTACACCCAAAAATGGCTCATACTAATGCATTAATCAATCATCTTCTACTACGAAAAATTGGTACCAAAAGTGTCGCACATAATTTGTTTGAAAAACCATAACCGCAACTTGAACTGAAGACGCAGGTAAGAAAACCAGTGAAACAGTTGTCACAAAATAAATTTCGATGCAGTGAAAAATTGAATCATGAAGACATCATATATCACTCATTTACCTCTTCCTTGTCCATAACGCCATCTCCATTCTTATCGCGGAACTTGGAAAACTGCTCACGTTCACTCTTCACCCATTCAGGCTCTGTGTCACCCTCACTGCCTCTGTACATGTCCCCTGAAAGTATTTATAAGGAGAAAGGTGATTACCCTGTAGTCCGTTTTGCCACCTGTGGCAAGGTGGATAAAACTATCAGCATGAAACTTTAGCAAACACAAGTACAGTCATTTCCAAAAGTTTTAGGACATGGTTTGTGGCACCACCTCTGCTCTTTATGAAATTCAGTTTCCATTATACCTTTTGTTTGAGTAATACAAAAAAATGGAATACGTTCTCATTGAAATTAATAATAAGGCCATTAAACCAGAGGGAATTGTGCAGAAAAAAGAATATAATACTGATGCTCATATGATATTAAGGAGGGCATTCTAAGAGGATTTTTAAAAGTGAACTCTTCTTAGTACTTTTGCTGTGCGGTCAACTAAACGAACTTTAGCGTGTGGATAAATTGCACTTACGGTGCCTACCATGCTTAAAAAACTTAAATAATGTCAGAAATGTGCCACGTTTGGACACATTCTTTTATTTATTCAGCACATAATATGTACTAATCTTGAAATTCTATGGATGAAAGCAGGGTTGATTGATTTAAATCACTTTGATTTAAATCACGATTTTCATCACTTGATTTTTATTTTAAAAAATCAGGTGATTTAAATCATAATTTGATCCATATGTTTGATTTTTAAAGAGTCAAGAAAAGGAAGCTGTAAGTGTATAATTTTGATTTTTATTTCTTAATTAATACAATGAATCGACAGTTATCAGCACAATGGTGGCTCTTAAATAGAAATGATAATGTAGGAATGCATGTAACATGAAAATTTAAAAAAATGGCTTTGGTTAGAATACGTACTAGTGTATCCGTTGAAAAAAAATTGGTTTCTGATTTAACTTCTAAGCGTAGGCACCATACAAAGTTGCAATTAGAGAATTTTTCTAAACTTCATATGCTTTAGAACCGCATAATATAGCACATTTGATACTTCCAATGGCAATTTTATATTATGCTGGTGTAATTTTTAATTTGATACCATTGGCATTTCCATAGTTCTCTCTCCCCTGATTGACTAAATGTTGTATTAAGTTTAGAGTATGTTGCCTCTTATTGTTTCTGCAAACGATCATTCTCCAATATGCTGCCCAAATAGTTAGTTTTGCAAATAACTGAATTTTTGATGAATGGAGAATCATAAAAATCTCATTTAAATCAATAAAATCCGATTTAAATAAAAAAAATCAACAAAAATGATTTTTTTGAAAAATATCATGACTTTTACCAACCCTGGATGAAAGACAGTAATCGTGGAAAGTTACTGTTTGTCACTCAAGAGCACAGGAGGTGACTAGGTCTTGTGAAAAGAGTTCCCCAGGGGGGAAGAAGGGGAGGAGAAAGAGGCTCCTTGAAAGAAACCACTTCTGATTGTTCTCAGGCAACTTGAGCCTCGAACTCAATGCCACTGAATCTTTCTCAAGCACAGGAGCTCTGAGCTCTTTCCCTTACAACTCCCTATTTCATTTCCATTCATAATTTTTTTATCAACCAACTATTTCCTCGCTTAAAACGCTTACATAATGTCAGAAATACTTAGTGTTTGCTCTGGTTTGTTAGTGAATAATTTTATTTCCATTCACACATACTAATGGGTCTGTCAATCTCCCCAGCAAAGAAATTCTGTTGACTTTACGCATCCTTAGGCAAAAGAATGCCAGAAATCCTATTCCTTTGCTGTTATACACCATAAAAACCTAGAAGTTAGTGTGATCCATTCTTGCAATTACCTGGTATTGCATTGGAAATGGTTAAAATAATGAAACCACTCCCATTTAGATCACATACTCGAAAAAGTTAAAGGTGAAATGACAGACCTAGACTCAGAGAGAGTAAAGAAATATATGTATAAGTCACTTACTATATACACAATTATCACTCACCAATGTATTCTTCCAGGGACACTTTGCCATCTTTATCTTTGTCAATGTCTTCCATCGTTTCCAGGACAACAATGTCCCTCATATGGCCCATTTCTTCAGGATGTAGAAATGCCATAAATTCTTTTCTGGTCAGAGCATCGTCCCCGTCTTCATCTGCCACACTCCAACGCCTTCGATCCCTCTGCAGCATGTCTCGGTACGATGGACCTTCATCACTCCTATCTAAATCATTGGCATCCGCATCTGCATGAGTTTATATGGCGAACAAATCATCACCATGGATTAGTAAAGAGGAAGCTTTGTGGCATGCTGTGTTAACTTTGCAGTGAATGAGAAGAGAGACAATTCAAAGATACAGTTCAGGACCTAAGACTTAGGGCAATCTCTCCCACACATCTCAACCTGAAGCCACTAGCAGTATATTGTGGTCAAAAAGTTTGAATGGTGTACTGTGTGAATATAGCATATCATTTGATGCCTAATAATCAGACTTCAGAGAATAATAAGGATAAAAAGCAGGAATGAAACAATATCAATTTGAAGTATCAACTGATATTTATGGTACCACTACCATCATAGTATTAGTGGGTATATATTGAGTATTTTAAACCAATATCAAACATTTCATTTTCAGCTTCTTGCTGCCAACACTTGCAATCAAGATCTAAGAATTATCTCAGTTGTGAAGCAACAAATTCAATCACTAGAATGCTCTGGTCTTGAAATCTACATAAGACTTTCCCTCTACCTATGAAAGTGTGTGATTGTTTCAATCCTCAAATTAAATGTTGTTGTAGCATTCAAATCATTGCACGCTACCGCCAAAAGGCAGCACAGCCTGGAGGGAGATAGGTGGAGGACTCTTGGCACCGGTAACGGGACCCCAGGGATTTGGCGCCCTTATGCGAGAGTAGCGTCCCGGAGCCCACGGGAGTTAGACCTGCCAGCCATAGCTCAAACCTGTGACTGAATCCAAGGCCATCGCAATTCGCCTATTTACTGAGTGAGACACACTTGTATTCATGCCTCAATAAAGGGATACATTGTTCTAGTTACATAGGGCATAGTTATTTCGCACCAGATAACCCTTAAAAACCCGAAAGTTGTGATAACCACATATGAAAGAAATTGGAGGGAGGTGAATTAACTTAATGTTAAATGCTTTTATGTGAAAAACAATCTTCCCCAATCAGCCATTCCCTTGTAATTTTAAAGCAAGAAAACACTGAGGTTGCCCCCCACTACTCGTGAGTAGGTTAAATCATTAATGATCTGGTCCATTTATTCGCTTGGGGAGAACCTTCACCAAGGAAAGGAATTATGTATACGAAAGAGTGTGAACTACAATACACCACACAAGGCCAATTCACTATGCCAAGGAGTAACTGAGACGCTTTGACCCTCTTAGTATGAGTTTGAGAGGTCATCAAAATATAATCATAAGGGTCAATACTTTGTGCCTAAGTCCAGATAAGGCAACAGATCAAAAATTGAAAAGATAAGGGTACCATTACTTTGCATACTCTATAAAAATTGGCAATGAAATAAAATTGGTGAAAGAGCTTATTAGCACTCTAATGCAAGAGTAACTGACAATTATAATTATTGGATAGAATTATTATAATGAATTATTTCATATCACATTGTTCCTCCCTACAGAACTGAATCCATTGCCTTCTATTATATAACCCCTAATAGCCGTTTCAAGCAATATCTTTTGATTAAGCAGTTTTATACTTTTAATATTGCCGTTTCAGCTAGCACCCAAAGTTATTGAGACTAATTAGGAGCATAAATCAAAATACAGCTGTAAACAACCAATAATTCCTAATTTAAAAAAAATCTGGACATGTTTCATGGACCAGTTGATTTTCCCAATTTTTCCTGAATTCCAAGGAATTTTATAAAAAGGAATTGGTATGGTATTTGGAGGAGGCAATAGAAAACTGAGGTCAGTTGTTCTATGAAGGAAGGGTGGAGAGAAACCCGGTGCCAGCATTAGCCTGCTCTTAATGAAAGGCACCATGAGACCCATCAGATGGGCAGAGTGCTGTTTTTAAGAGCCCTCCACAAAGCATTCGAGTATGGATCAAGCAACCTCCGAAAAATCCCCACCACTACTGGGATTTGAACCTAGATCCACAGGGTGGGAAGCCAATACACTAGCCAACCCAATCCCCAAGGGATATCTGGCTGGTAAAAGACATGTGATATGCACAGTGGCTGTATGACGAGGGGCCCAGAAAAACATAAAATAAAGAAAATTTAAGTATGTACCATAGTCTGAATTAGTTCAATGAATGAATCATTCTCGCAAGCCCTCCTGATTATTTCTGATTGCATTATGATTCAAACATGTTCAATTATGAGATAAAATATGATTAGCCTTATTTAAAATGAATTACCCCAACCACACATTGATCTTGCCTCCCCATTTCTATTGTCAATCCACACAAGGGATACAGAAAGCAACCTGAAGAGATAAAATTGAAAATCCTGCCAGGCATGATAGCTCCTTGGTATGGTATTTGGAGGAGGCGACCGACAGCTGTGGTCATTTGCGCCATGAGGGAAGGGTAGGTAAGGAAGGGTGGAGAGAAACCTGGCATCGGCATTAGCCTGCTCTTTACGAAAGGCGCCAAGGGGACCACGGCTTAATGTCCCATCCGACGGACTGAGTGTTGCGCTTGAAATATCCTCCACACAACATTCAAGCAGGGATCAGGCAGTCTCTGAAAATTCTCTGCCGCTGCCGGGATTTGAACCCGGGCCCTCCGGGTGGGAAGCCAACACTGTAGCAACCACACCAACCCGATCCCCATGATGATAGCTTCTTGCCACAGAGATTACGCTCTGGGTGGTGGCCAAACTAATATTTAGAGATGCACTCGGTAGTTCATCCAGGATGAATATAAAAAGATCAGAGGAGTCCATGTCGTCCCAAAATAAAGATCTACATAAGGCAATGCATCGGCATTTTTACTGTGTCCTGATGAACAGAAAGTCACAAGCAGTTCCCCATATACAAGTGGCATATTTACCACTGCACATGCAAAACATGGATAGAAGCCATTAAGCACTAAATAGTTGACATTTAAGCTTGAATAACATGGCATGCACGTACATAAGCATTAAAAATTACAACTAACCTAGGTATTTCTATCACTTAGCATGTTCTGATAATAAATTAAGCTGATGATTCAAATAGTGAAACACTTACCATCCATAAAACTATATAGTAATTTCCTATATTCTTCCCAAGTGATCTTCTCCTTTAATTCAGGATTATACGACTTCCACTGCCTGTCCACATCATCAAGAAGATACCTGCTTTGGGTGTACCTGATCCATTCCTTTAATTCATCTTGGGACACAAATCCATCTTTATTCTTGTCTATTTTATCAACAATAATACTGAAAATTAAACAAGAAATTTTCACATGACAATCTATTGGTTTCAACACCAATTTCACCTGATTTTATTTTTAAATGGTATTCAAGCCATAGGTTGAGCAATTCAACTATTTACGCAGTACGTTAGAGGAAAACGGATACAGTAGTAAGGACATAAGGAAGAGAATCGCATTAGCGAAGGAGGCATTCATGAACAGGAAGGAGCTTCTGAGAGGATCGTTGTGTAAGATTTTAAAGAAAAGGTTAGTGAAGAGTTTGATCTGGAGTGTAGCTCTCTACGGTGCGGAAACGTGGACACTGAGGAAAGAAGACGAGAGAAGATTGGAGGCATTGGAGATGTGGGTATTGAGAAGAATGGAGAGGGTGAAATGGACAGAGAGGAAAAGGAATGACGAAGTGCTGGATATGGTTGGCGAGGAGAGGCAGCTTTTAGATGAGATACGAAGGAGACAGAAGGTATGGATGGAGTTAGTGCTTAGCGGTGAGGGGATGTTGAAAATGGGGTAAGAGGGTAGAATGTTAGGGAAACGAGGGAGGGGAAGGAAAACAATAGGATTTTTAGACAGATTGAAAGAGAGTAGGCCTTACAGTGAATTAAAGAAGGTAGTGCTGGAAGGAAAGGGAGGCTCCCAGCTCACTTCTTGAATACTCCATGAAAACCTACCTTAATTGGTAGAATACTAATAATAATAATTCAAGCCATGGGTAAGGTAACATCGATAATAACATAGGTAATAGCTGATAATGATTTAGTTCCAATATTTATGCTGATTTTTCACATAATCAAGTTGGGAGATAACTTCTACAGTAGCAAGTTAAATTTTAAAACCACACCTACCATGACCAAAATGGATTTTTTTAAATGAACAAAAATGGTTAAAATGAGAAATTTCAATGAAATTTTCCACATGTTTTTAAAACAGATACAACTTGGACTAAAGGTTTTCCAAACTAATTTCTTAAAGGACTGACACAAGGGAAATCAGTTACATAAAATAGTTTGTAAGTAGCAAATTTTGATACAAATAATACATGAGGAACAAGCTGTATATTTATAACTACAATGTGTCAGTGTGCTTCATCCCTGTGAAAATTAAACTATAAAGAGAAGAATGAATCCAACACCAACACACCACACTTAAGATGGGATGAGCAAATTAACAGGCTCAGATGGGAAGCATGATTTTTCAAGATGTTCGGCAAAGGCCGAGTTCAAACAGACAGGTCAAAGGAGCACGTACTGGTTAAGAAAATGAAATTGGGGAAAGGCAGCCTTTGCAAGCACACTAATCAGTCATAATAAATTATGTAGTCAATGCTTCACCGCCTAAGTGAAATTCTAAGACACAAACGGATTTAAATCTCAAATTCATCCACAGATATACTTACCCTAGTCTCTTCTTGCTCTCCTCTGGGGTCAGCTGGTCGAAAGTCTTGGCCTCCTCTCCAAGAAAAGCCTCATGATCATACTGTGGGTTGTGCTCCTCATTAACAAAGTGCTCTTGATCACTTAGCTCCTAAAGACGAGATTATTATGTTACAGTGATTTCATATGCGATGAAATGAAAATCAGATAAGGCAAAAAATTTTACCCTATCAATAGTTCTTTCCTTCTTCCCTTCCTTATCTTCAGGTTTAGGAATTGCTAAACTGATGCTAATGGCAAATATATACACCAAAAATAAATAAAAACTTCCAGATCTCATCTTGCTCTGCTAAGATATCCTGCAAATAACGGAGATTTAAACGATATAGCAAAGATTGAATTGTACGTATCTATGTAATCACAAGCAGCAGTATAAAGATTGGTGGCAGGAATATTAGTATTCATAAACGAGTCGGGGGCGTGAAGGTACAAAACCTCAACCATAAAAGGCATCATAAAACTTGAAAGAAAATATTAAAATACATTCATAAAATTAAAACTAGTCGTAGCCTCCAAAACGTTAGATACACCTGACGAATATTTGTGAACTTACAATGTTTAGATAGATCACAGCGCCAGGAAATATTCTCTAACTTACAGAAGTCATAACTTGAAAGATAACCGTTTGTCAATTGTTTCCTTCCAACTCATCCATGTACAAATGTGGTCAAATAAATAAACTTGGAATTTTATAAAGACAATTAATGTTCTAAATAATTCTTTTAATATGGTTTTAAGATTTAAAAAATCTTAATTATTACATCAAAATTAATGTTTGCGAAATAAAAATATTTGAGCTTTTCTTTGACCTACAGCCGCTCATCCATTTCCGTTTCCCTCTATCCGGTGTGTGATAAACGGTGTGGTAAGTTCGTTATGTTATTATTGTTCATAGTGAAGTATTTTGTCATTATATTGTGTATAAATATGTGCGTATTTGTATCATTTTCCTCAAATTTCGCATGGTTATGTCCTTGTTGAATTCTCCGTCCTATTTTAATATCATTAGAGTAATACAATTGAGTTAGGGCCACGTGTGTCAACTTCGTTTAGTGTGCAATCAACCTTAAGGTTCGTTAGTTTTATTATTTAATTGTGTTGGTTGTACCTTCATCTAAACTTCAATTTTTTTCAGGGTTTGTCAAAATGACCAACTCCAAAGGTTATCGTCGGGGAACCAGGGATCTTTTTTCTCGTAAATTCCGTAACCATGGGACTATTCCCCTTTCCACCTACCTTAAAGTATACAAAGTAGGGGACATCGTTGATATTAAGGTAAGATACCTGTAAATGCATTTATTACATCTAGGAATAGGAAAAAAAGTGCCGGTATTGACTTGAGATTATTGCTTGTAGGGAAATGGTGCAGTTCAAAAGGGAATGCCGTACAAATTCTACCACGGAAAAACTGGCCGCGTTTACAACGTTACTCCTCATGCACTAGGGGTCATTGTGAATAAGAGAGTTCGGGGAAACGTCATTCCCAAGAGGTGAGCGTTTGTGTTAATTGGTAGAGGGATGTTTTCGCAATTTTCCACCTACATAGATTATGACTTTCAATGCGTATTTTTCTTTATTTTCCAGGATCAACATTCGTGTGGAGCATGTCAATCACTCTAAATGCCGAGAAGACTTCATGAAGCGTGTGAAAGAGAATGAGAGGCTTAGGAAAGTTTCCCAGGATACTGGAAAGAAAGTATCTCTTAAACGACAGGTAATATAGCATTCTTTGTGGTATCCAGATGCCATGTATCTGGTTTGACTTGTAATGGAGCGGCATATCCTTAATTTGGGAAGCGATCTTTATTAATTGAATGATATGCGTTGTTAATTTTTACTGAGTTGCATCTTGTTCAATTATGATTCAATGTTGCTATAAGCCACGTTTAAAGTGGACGCTAACATGTACAGCAATTGCTTGTTACGATTTAATTCTTTTACCGTAATCGCATCGGTTGGCATTGAGGCAAAGTTATGTTATCAGCTGGTAAGATATCCGAGTGAATTTAATGGCAATTGTTTCGATATTTTTGTGTCCACGATATTTCCTTTCATCGGGTAAGGTGTAGATTTAGTTCCTCATGCGTTATTTAAATGTAATTATGTTACTACAAATTTCACAGCTGAACTTTCTATAAGCAGTTGATTTACGAGGAAATTTCCCTCACATTTTGCTGGTGGGATTATGCTTGCTTCAGTGAATGTTATCTAGTGATAAGGGGGTAACATATGTATGAAACATATGTATGTGGTGTGTTCAAGCATATATACATTTGGGCAATTAACGATGGGATTTTTTGCCAAGAGTAAATGTGATGATTGCTTGGACCCCTACCCATGTTCTGTGGTTATTTCTCATTATTTACGCAGTGGTATTTTTTGCTCGTATTCAGTTTTGTATTTGTAGTACTAATTGTGGGTTGACTTCCTAGCATTTGACACATCTTGTGGAGCATAGTGAACTTCCTTCTGTTTTCTACTACATAAATAATTCATGCATTTTTCAATTTTCTAATCAACATCTCTTGGTTGGAAAAAAATTCTGTTGAAGTTCTCTTTTACAAAAGTTTTTTGTGTGAAGTAACGAAGTCAGTAATATATATATTTTTTCACTGGTTTTCTCTCAGTATTGGATTATTGTGCCTTCAATATTTTCAGAAGGGAAGTCTCTTAATTGATATGTAGAAGATAGTTGTAATTTTTTTTATGTTATGTATAAATTTAATTATGGAAAGTACTTCCCTGGGTGATGAAAATACCTGTGTGCAGTATAAACGTGATGAACTGGTGGCCTAAAGTACTTTTTTCTTCTTTTGCAGCCTCGGGAGCCACGAAAAGCACACATCGTCAAAGGCCAGGATGAGCCCATTATGTTAGCTCCAATTCCATACGAGTTTATTGCTTAAATCTGTATTAAATCATTTCGAATTAAATAAATTCAAAGCCCATTTGATTTTACAGTCATTGAATTTCTTTGTGTACCAAATCGATACCATCCATTCAGTCATGTATTGGAGATTTTTAAGATAATAATGACAGAAGTTGCTTTGTAAACAGGTTGCACACTTAATGAGATCTTGTAAGTTTAATAGCCTGTGTTAATGTTAATTTTCAGAAAGCAGAGTTAGCTAGCTGTTTGTTCCTGAAAATAGCTGCCTTAGATACAGTGACAAAAAAATATTTGATTAAATGCTTTAATTTCAAGGCAAATGAGTGCTACTGATTATAGTCTAATTGGCATTGTGGTTGTGCTAGATTCTTTAAAAATAATGGATAACTTAATTAGCAACTGGTTCTGTGGAGGAAATGTGGGGAGGACCTATGTGAATGTTGCACTACATACTTTCCTCCTCTGTCGTGGGGCCATTAGTGAAAGGCAGTTGTTAATTCTCTGTAAGGCCATAAATCCTTACTCCACTTAACTTAAAATCCTTAACTCCACATTATGTTAGAATTAGTTCCTCCAGTATATTTGCTGTTAACATATTGCTAAGTTCAGCAGGATATGTGGAGTTTTGCAGACTTCCATTGAGTCTCATCTTTCCTACGCTGCATTGATTGGATGCTGATTAACATAAGAACTACAAGAGTTACCCACTACGGAGGAGGGTGGTCATTGGGCCCCTTTGTTTCAGAATTTCGATTCAGTTATCATAGTATCTTAAATACAAAAACTAAGCTTATATTCATTTGTTGAAACAATGGGAAGCCATACTTCAAGTTCTAAGGGCCCATAATTGTATTCTTTGAGACCGAAAAAACTCAATTCCAATGAAAAGCATGAAAGTAAAGCCCATAAGGCCAGCAATTTTGTTTATTCTGACATCTCTTAAGCCTATATGTGGCATTGTGTCCAGCAATCTATTTCACCACCTAGAATACTACCACACACTGCGGTACTACAAGAGCCTGCACTACCTCTGTTACTAGATCATACTTCTACTCTGGCATTGTAAATGTTCCTGGTGTGAATTTACTTCAAAAATGCACATGCAGCTTAATTTCAGTGTATCACTAATCTATCACTGAAAGTCTGTATTTGACATTTAAGTACACACCTTATGCACATTTGGGGTTGTGCTGAGATGATAATTGGCTCACATATATAATATATTATCATAGTTTTCTTCCTTCTTCGAAATTGACTTAATTCATTGGCCTTTATGTACAATCATTTATAATTTGAAGAACAATCTATGACTTGCGAACTTCTTGCCGTCAGAATTTTCATCCTATTCCCACATGGGTGCATGAAAGAATGCGGGATGTTTTTCTAAGATTATGGTTTATTTCTCGAGTGAATAAAGGTAAAATGTGTTATGGATACCGAAGTTTAGCAATTGCAGACAATTCTTATAGCTTAATAAAGCTTTGCTGTAACGCTGATGCTTTCTTTAATAAATCTCATATTCTCTCACATCCCCTAATACAATCATACGTTGTTTTTAACTCAAGGAAGGGATTCATGAGGCAGTGAAAGTCATACTAACTCCTTGCTTGGGTAAAGCGAATCAATTGAAGTCTAACCTCTTTTGAGCCAATGTTGCATTGTTAAGGTTAATACTTCATTTGCAATGTCTAGGCTACAATGTAGTTGATGCACCTTCATAGGAAGTGCAGGTCATTGTTAGGAGCAGATGCAGTACTTAAGTGGAGACCCACATTTGAATACATATATGTAAATTCCGAACAAATAGTAATACATACATGCATTTTCATGCGCTACAGATTTAGGTAATTTTAAAAGGAACTACGTTGTCAATTGCATGTTGTTAAATTTGATGATGAATGTGCATTGTGGTCAAAGTGACCCATTCTGTCTTTGTGTTAAATTATTAACAGAAGGATTTCTCAACGAAATCTTCTCCACTTTACTCTTCAAAGTTGCATGAAGTGTGCGCTGATTGGTGGGAGCTCTCAGTGGCGAAGCGAGGGGGGTTTTGGGGGAAAAACCCCCCCCCCAGAGCTCACAGAAATTTTTCAGTTAAATCTATTTTACCTAACTGGATTAATATTGCTTATAGAATAGTGTAAGGATCGATAAAATATCCCTCAGAAGGCCTTAAAAATCACCATTTTGAACCATTTATCTTAGTTTTATCCAGCAGAAGGCCTCCGCACCTCCCGCTAACCCTGGCAGGTATGCAATACCCCAAGCCCCCCAGTATTAGTTGCGCCTGAAACCCCCTTAGCATTAATTCCTAGCTGCGCCCCTGGTGGCTCTAAATATTAGTTCTAGATGGCCAAGGGTCATTTTGATTGGAAGGATGATAGTGGTGGTAAATGCAACTTTTTTGAGAGAACTTCCTCACCACACACTCCAGCGTGCAACTCTGAAGAGGAACAATGGAAAATGGAAGTGGATGGGAGTTGGAGGGGTTGTGACCTACAAGCGTTCACAAAAACTCTCTGTTGCCGCCTTTGTAAGTGTGTGCAAGAGGTAAATAGGGCATGTCCAGAATGTTCCCTATTGTATTGCATGAATATTTCCCAAAGACTCTTGACTGCCTCAGAGATCGAATGCCACTGAACTGAGGCGGTCAGTTGCTTGACAAGCAGTCCATTGGCAGAATAGCATTCACCTGAGGTAAAACCCCTTTGCAGACCTATATACATTCCTGCTGTTTCTTTCTGAATGGGTTATTTGAGGCAGTAAGACAGAGAGCCAAATGCTGTGAATGGCCGCGGACCATCATTAACCCTTTGTACATCAGGTGGAGCTGACGGGTATTTTCATACGCAGAACACCTGACGTTGGGTATAGCTGTCGCGGTATTTTCAATAAAGACGGCTCAGGCCGATGCAAGGGAAGGGAAGTGAAAATCAACTACAATGTTTGGTTGAAAAAAACACTGGTAACGCAAGAAGTTGACCGTGTATTCGCGCTATGATAGGGTTAGAGGGTGAAGTCCAGTGGTCGGGGTAAGGGATGGGCCCCAAATCTGAGGGACGAAAATACCCAGGCAACTCACCCCCACAAAAGAGCTCCGTACGGAGAGGTTTAAAATATTCTTATGCTACTCGTAGCACGAAAACATTTTTCTATCGTAGGCACCGGCAGGAAAGGGTTGATCAACACCAATTCCTCTTGACGAGCCTTGGATATGGTTTCCATTAGGCTTTTTTGTTTCGTGATTGAAAGATTTTATTAAATAGAAATTTATCAACCATGATTCGTAAGTCAGAGCATGCAAGATTTTTAAATCACACTTACAATGCTCCAAACTTACCATGTTTCCTAATGTATAAACACAAAAATATAATGGTGCATACTAGACCTTAATAAGCAGAGGAGTAACATGATCATGCCAAAACTTCTATGCAAAGAAATTTGATAAGGTTTAACGAATGCAAGGTCAACAAAAACCAGCAAAATAGCTCTCAACATGTAATGGTGAAAAATTTGATGACTGCAAACAGTATTTAGGAAGATAATTGCATAGAATTTGCGGACAGAGTGTGATAAATACGGAAGCATATATGTCAAATATTAAAGTGTTTACATGCAAATAAAAAAATTAAAACTCTGCAATATTTACCATGACGACAATGAGCGAGAACTGAATCTCTCTCTATCCCATAGACCAAAGAAAGGGTGACAAATAACTTACCGTATATGTCTGAATATAGTCCCCCTTTTTTTACAAAAATGCCTGTGGTAAAAGTAAAGGGGGGGACAATATTCAAACGCATTTTTTTAACTTTTCCAGAAACTGAAGCCTAAAATTAGGGGTGGGGGACTATATTCTGAGAAATACGGTACATCAGGTGTCACTTAAGGTAAAAATGACACTCATGAGGTTTTTGATATCATGGTTCAGTTCATACCAACAAGGGTAAATTCTAAAGATCCTAATTACAGTATACACAAACCATATAAATAAAATTATTTATTGAAACAATTTATTATAAGCAATTATATGGATAATACATATTTAACTATAGAAATATTTACAAATTATGTACATTTCATGTATAACCAGATGGTAAACAATGTTAATTTAAAGAGAAAATAAAATTTTCTATGTGATAGAAAATTTCATATTGGAACTAAATCACAAGGAAACAAAGTTTGTTATAAATTTGAACCAAAGGCATGTGTAGTTAAACCCACATATCAATTACCAGTTCATATAAAAAAGGGACATTAGCACAAAATTTTATTCTAAACACAATCTCGCGATTGATAGAATAATATATATCCGGTTTCCGATGATTTCTGAATGTCAGAAGTGAGACCATAAAAATCCTCAATAGCAGCTGCATCAATTTTCTGAAAAAAAGAATTTCCAAGTACTGCGATTACTTTCTCCACAATATGATTTAATGATTTATGGAATTGCAAAATTAATGACACACTTGTCAATGAAAATGATAAAAAATCACAAAGTGACGCATTTTAGGACACTGTAAATTCAAAAAGTTAGGGTTAATTGATATTATTTTAATATTTTGACTTACATCAACCATATCATCATCGAACAGCAACCAAAACCCATGACTTTTCACAATGCTAATATAATGCCCTCTATTAGGTCCACTACCACAATGAATTACAACAGCCACCAGATCATACAAACGGTCAGGGTTGACAGCATCATCAGACTGGAAAAGGAAAAAACAATCTTTTATTATTCAAGCAAGATTCAAAAGGGTTCTAAAAGCACAAGGATTCTCAAGAACTGTCATCATCAACATACACACACATAACTTGAGAATGCAGCCTCATCTTAAGAGCATAGATACATTCTGAGCCTGAGCTGAGAAGTTTTTCATTAAGTCATTCATTTTATGATTTGTCAAAAATTTAATAACACACAATACAATCCACTTTTCATTCCAATATTCCTATACAAAAATTTATAAAATCTAATTAATGACTACATAGCCTCCAGACATAGATGATTAATGGCCAATTTTGACACATAAAATAAGAACACATGCTTCCATTAGAATTAATGAAAGTTTACATACATCATCGTTATAAAACTTGAATGTTGATGGAAAAGTCTGGAAAGCTACTTAACATAGGACAAATCTCATTTTCCATACGTTTTCTTAACCAGAGTTATTATTAACCTGGGTATTTATAGAAAAGCCCAGTCGTATGGGATTCTTTGTTTTTTTCCCTGTTGTTTTGGGCTTTAGACAAAAACACATTACAATGGAATTTTTTACCTCCAGTACACTGCACTTTGTTTTCCATGACTAGTAAATATAAAAATAAATAGAGGAGTTAAAGCAGCATACATCTGGTAAGATTTTATAGGAAATCTGAAAAGTTCCAGGTTATACAACTAGAGATCAACAAAATATAAAGAATCTCACCGTATTAAATAAACGCAGCTCTAATGGGAAAACAACTCGGTGGGACACTTTTATGTGCCTATTGTATTGCTCCATATATTTAAATCTTTTCAGGTGAAGGGCTAGGATCATAGGCAACTTTTTCACACGCATTCTTTTCTGTAATAAAAAAAATACAAAATTATTAGAAATGAGGCTAAAAAGATTTTCAAGCTATATGCAGTTTGATTATGTACATAGAAAACCAACTTGGAAGCAACTCATGTATTCAATGAATATGCATTTTCATCATCACCATGGGTTAACAATCCTAATCGAACCAGAATCATTTTTTCCAATCCTTTTCTGTCTCTACTACGATGGCTATATCATCAGTAAATCATAGCATGCTAACTTTTCCTCAATGGATATTTACTCCCAAAGTCTTTTCTGTGATTTCATTAATGGCTTTTTCTATGTAGACGTTGAAAATTATGAGTGAGATAGGACAGCCTTGTTACACTCCTCTCCAAATTCTTCTTTTTCAACTCCTGGATCCTGATTTTATCACTGCCATGTACTTGGTTTTTGTACGAACTGTAGACGATTCTCTTATCGTTGCATATACCTCCCATTTCTTTAAGGATTACAAGCACTGAGTAACAATCCACAATGTCAAACACCTTCTCTGAATAAAGAAGTTCACAAATGCAAATAACGAGGGCTTTCTCCTTTCTCTAATAGCAGGGTAAGTGCTAATATTGCTCCTTTAGTGGTTTCGCTTTTTCTGAATCCGAAATTTGTCCTCACCCAGATATTCTTCTGCTCTTCGTTCTATTCTTCTGTTGTTAATCCATGTTATGTAGTATCTTGGATGGGTGTTGTCAAGCTTTAAGTCCTAAAATTTTCACTGTCTCCACTCGTGAGAATTGGGATTATGAAGTCCTTTGGTATTTCACCAGTTCAATAAATTTCACTCATAATTTTGCACACCTGGTTCAAGCTCTTTTCTCCAACATTTTTTTTATTAGCTATGCTGGAATATTGTCAATTCCATATGCTTTATTCACCCTCAGGGCTTTCACTGCCGCATCATATTCTGTTCTTAATAATAGGGCTCCAATGCCATCTTTAAACACTTCCCCTTTGTTTTTGATAGGTTTTGTTTTAAGACAGTTTCCCCTGTAAAAATCCTCCAGATATTCCTTCTATCTCCTTCATTTGTCTACAATTATCAGTTTTTTACCCCCTTTGTCCCTCAGAGTATTACATCTCTCACCCATTTCCTTGAAGTGGTTCCTCAATTGGTATTTAAGTCCTAAATTATAGTGAAAACTCTAACCAAAAGCTCATGATTTTAATCAGCTACATAAGGGCGAATTTGGGGAGAAGGAAAAATATAGGAACATAAGCCACACTCCCAAAACAGAATAAATAGCAAATCCACAACATAGCGGCAAGACAAAAATGAGTGGTGCAGAAAGAGATTAATTATTAAACACAACAATGACCAAAATTGCACATAAACAAAACAACAACTAATGCTGAAAGACAAAACATGCTCTGCTTTGGGGATTCATCATGGTTACAGGCAAAGATTCATGGCGAAAAAAATCATCAACATTTTAAAGGAGGTCTGGCGATTTTGGTTCACAATTTGATTATACATATATATTCTATTTTATAATTGAAAAAAATACTGTGGTCGGCTACCTCAATAAGACTATCAACTACTATAGTTCTCCTTTTGGACTATCTTTGATGAACAAACAGAATGAAAATATCACAAACAGCAACTTAATGAGCTCATGATGATCCATTGGGTATGATGCCAAAATCAGTCTCATTATGATTTTTCCTGTTTCATTGTGTGGCACAAAACCCATAAATATATCTGACTTGTATACTGCAACCCTATATTTCTCTCTATTCTGGGTTACTTCTTATTTATATTCAATACTTTCAAAACAAAATATTTGTTATGACATTGTACAAGGATCCTTCAGTAAGTATTTAAAAAAGGTATAAAAACAAATATTATTGGGTCAATTTTTTTATATTTTTCATTACAGCCTTCTTTCAGCCACACAGAATTTTGTAACCATTTTTCCAAGCATTTTAAGCCGTCCAATATGTAGAATTTTGAGATCTCCTCAAAATAGGCATTGGTTTGGGTGATGACCTTCTCCTTAGACATAAAATTTTGTCCGCAAAGCTATTTCAAGTTGTAAAATTAGAAAATGTCACCAGAGGCCAAATCTGGTGAATACGATGAATTGTGTGATAATAGAAACTGAAATTCTGTAATTTTGGCTGTTGACTCTGAACAGGTGTACAACTGTGGATTGTCTTGTTGAAGGAAGAAAATTTTCTGCTTCAAATGAGGGTGCTTTTCTTGATTTCTACCATCAACCGTTCCAATAACAATGCATTATACTCTCCTGTCATCGTTTTTCCCTTTTCCAATTAATCGATGTAGATAATTCTGCAAACATTCCAAAATATTGTTGCCATAACTTGACCGGCCCATTTCAACATCATTACCTGTTATTTTGTCTCTGCAGTGTAGTGATGAATCCATATTCCATCAAAAGTTATGAATTTATGCAGAAAATCCTCAGGATTGTGAAGGAAAAGCAGAAAAACAGCCAATGAGTTGACCACAAAATTGCATTTATTCTCCAATGTGAGCAAATGCAGCAGCAATCTTTCCGATATTATTTTCACACCCAAATTTTCGTGCAAAATTAAAGCAATTGTATATTGCGATATGCCTGTGGCCTTACCAATATCACGCACTTTAATTTGCCCAGCACTTAAAACCATATTGTGGAATTTGAAAATCATTTTGGTGGCAGACAATTTCACAGAGCGTCCGGAACAATGTTCATTTTTCTGGATGTACGGTCATATTTTAACTCATTTACCCTATTGTAAATAATTTCAAACACAGGATCACATCTTCCATAAGCTTCATTCAAGATAGATTTGATATCTTTCCGCATTAAACCTTTTAACAACAAGTTTGGATCACTGCACAGAACTCAATTTTATCCATTATTATAAACGTTTATAGCTGACTAGTCACGAGTGCTACTTTCTAATCACCACTAATTTTTTATACTAAGAGAGCAATTTCTTGGAGATTCTAAGGACTTATTGAACAACCCTTGTACACACACTTCGGTGTACTTTACAGCATTACAATTTTGTTATGCTAGGATAAAATAGGTATTGATGCACCTTGGGAAACCAGTTTTCTTTTCCTTATTCTCGTCCCTTGGAGGAAGAAAAACATAATTGATCTGTACCTTATAGGACTTTTCCTTAATTCTTGCATAGAAGAAAACCTTATAGCCTTGAATGCCACTTATTGACTCAAGCAAGCAGCACAGAAGCATTCCTAATTTCCAGCATTTGATTTTATTGTAATTAGGCTTAAAAACATCCCGTCATCTAGGTCAACAAAAATGACATCACTGGTCACCATCTATTTGTTCTCGCAGGGCGCTAGGGGGCATTCATAACCTCACACTTTCTTTTCCTTTTATGCAGAAGCAAAAAGTAAACAAACTGATAAGAAAACTTAAATTCAATTCATTATACACCAGTGACAGAATCTGAAAATCAAAACTTTGAAAAACGAGGAATATACCCAAATAAAGGGAGCAAAGTATAGGTTTCAATGCATTTTTTACTTACATAAAAACAATGATTTTATGATTCCTATATTTTCAGCATTAAATCTAAATATTCCACAGAAAAATAGGCAGAAACCGAGAAGAAATATGAATCAATTATCAGCAAAAATGGATTTCTATGAAGTTTTTAAACAATGCCATGAATTTGAAGAAATTTTTTTCATATTTTTAAATTATACATAAAATATTTGTTTTAAAACATGTCGTTTAAAATTAATAAGTAGAGAAAAAATATAATTAATTTCTAATCAAGATTGCCATTAGGCAAGATCTGAAATGGGGAAAAGTAGCCTTAAAAGATGAAAACATTCAGAATAAATTTATTAAGACACACAAGTAGAGCAGAGCATAGGTTTCTATGTGCATTGGCTAGTTACTAACTCAACCACTGATGTTAGAAATTAAAATTGTGAAAGCAGCCCCTGAAGCTGATTCTATCATCTGTTAGAAAATTTACCTGTGTGAGTTAACTATGTAAATTAAGCCCGATGCTCAAACAAAATTCAAACGTAAATAAAAACAAGGGGATAGAAACTTAAGAATGCTGCTAAAAGGGAATCCAATTGGATAAACAAGAGGGGTAACTTCAAGTTATGGACCAACAGAGGTAACCTAAATACAGACAAAAGCAATAAGTGAATACAGAAAACACATTACTGGCCCTTAGGGTATTTGTATACTAAATTTAAAATGGTAACCCTAGAGATCAATGGTGAGAAATTCTATCAACTCTTCACTATTGTTTTGATAAGAATCTCAATTCAAAAAGAATGAAGTACAAAACCAACCTGTGCTTCCTGGTAACTGCTACAGTTGTCACATTTGAACTTATTATCACTGCATAATGTCTCAGTATTACTGAAACACTTTAAGCAGTGGGTTATGCTAGTATTCTGGTCTACATCTACTTGAAGATCAAAAAAATCCTCATCCTTGCTGCTAACCTAAAAATATAGCATGGCATCGTTAAAAACCTTCCAAAAAAACATATCATATCAAGTGAGACAAACAAGTGGGTACATAAATTATCAAATAAATGATGAAATTCAAAAAATTAATGATAAGAATAACTCTTTAAATGGTATTACCGACTCAAGAAAGTCATGTGAACAGAAAATCAAACAATGAAT
Source organism: Ischnura elegans (assembly GCF_921293095.1). NCBI lineage: Eukaryota > Metazoa > Arthropoda > Insecta > Odonata > Coenagrionidae > Ischnura > Ischnura elegans. The sequence continues at coordinate 83,244,183 of NC_060252.1, forward strand.
CTTCACTTATGCGTATTCAACGGTGTTCGGCGAGATGTTGTGGAACATAATGATACAATGGTAAATGAAGAGCAAACTTAGTGCATGTCCACAGTTATTTTATTTGGTACGACGCGTTTCAGCGACCTTACTTCGCTATCATCAGGTACAAAATGCCTTTTGCAGGGCATTTTGTACCTGATGATAGCGAAGTAAGGTCGCTGAAACGCGTCGTACCAAATAAAATTACTGTGGACATGCACTAAGTTTGCTCTTCATTTACCATTCACTTATGCGGGCTAATTCACAGTCCACTAAGATATATACGTGATTTTTAATTCTTGTAGCAATCAATGATATCCAAAAACCAAATTTTCAAATCACTGTGAGCCAAATAGAATATGTACTGGGGCAATGCAGATTGGATATATGGTACCACATGAAAAGGAGAATAAATAAAGCCTAAGTCAATGCAATCCATGTAAGAGGATTTAAGTTGAAACAGTCTTGAAATTAAGACCGTATTGAAGACAACTACCTCTTTTCACTCAATTAGTTTCTAAATCAAATTTGACCAGAATCCTCTTTACCTGATTTAAAGCACCATAACTTAAACAGACACGACCAATGACCATGACTACCCAGCATCACAATTTTCTCTAATGCATTGCGATACCCCAGGAAGCTAAATGAACTGACATGGAATCATCCTTTTGGTATTCATCTCTAAAGTTGAATGAAATACTGCAATCCAGTGGCGTTACTTAAGGTCGCTCTACACGGTGTATGATCATGCAAGTGATCATGCTGAATGATCACATGATCATAGGAGCAAAATAGAACATGTTCTAATTATCACTGAATGATCATGAGCATTGGTTCATTCGCGAATTGTTGTCATACTCGGTGAATGATCATTAGAAGATTCGTCCGGAAAGATTAAAAAAAAAACATGCCTGGAAAAATATTTTACATCATTTTGGCACTAAAGATTTAAATTTACGCAGATGCAGTCGTCACTGGTAAAAACTAGACAAAATATTTAAATAAATTTTTTATTTCTCTAAGGTTATGAGGATCTATCCAGTCATCCCCCTCACAGTTACACCATTGCTCCAATCCATACCCATCCCAACCCTCTTCTCGCCTGCACATTCCCACCCATTCTACGTGATAATACCATAGAGAAGTGAAATGTGTGGAGTGGGACGAAATAAAATTCTTATGGAGACCTAAAAATCTCTTGGTCATTCAATAAGAATCTCTTGAAATTGGTAGGGAGGGGAAAATAACGAACAGAGATGATCAAGATATGATCATAAGGGAAAAGAAATTTTGAGAAGAGAAAGACAGATTAAAAGCTCTGGCTAAAAAAGACTCTCACTTAATGAGTTCCAAATTTCTGTTTTGTTCTTAAGAACTTTGGTAGAATATTGCTACATGATTTATACCCATACATGTGAAGCCTATTTTCCATGTTAAAAAATGACACGTAAATTGAGGAGAGTATGAAAATATGAAGATTTAAAATAGATTTTTCCACTTCCAATTTAGATTAAGTACTACAGTTAAAAACAGAATCACATAAATAATAATGGCAAGAAAAAGGTAATACATACTGTTTCACAGTTCAAGCAGCGGGTTTCACTTGTGAGAATGCCTTGGAATATTTCATGAACCCAGGTAGGCTCTTGCTGTGAGTTGTTTTGCTCACCACAACCATTTTTTGGCTTGGAACAGTTTTGATGCCGTTCCGCTAAAACAAAGACATGATCTCATTCAGAAATAATGATACATTTTGAAACACGGCAAGCAGGTACAATTAATCTTAAGTGATTGCCATTCATGTATTCAGTCACTTACCTAATATTATTTCATTAATACGATTGATAAGAAAATTTAAAAATTCATGAGCATCTTGCTGCATATAGTTATCGAATTCCTCTGAAAAAGGGAAATAAAAACAATTCATAAAAATGGATCACGGTTGGCAAGTAGGATTAGATGCAAAATATGCTTCTATTCTGCAATAACATAATTAAGGATAAAAACCTTTTTCTTTTCTAAGACGGGCAATAAACTTCTTTGGTGCAATCGATCCAACTTTTTTTTTCTGAGTTGCAATACGATAAAAGAGATCTGCTAAACATGTTAAAAGAGTTTCTTTCGTACGCTTATTTCTTGCTTTGTATTCCAATACTTTTTCTCTGAACGGCCGACAAAAATATAATGCCTGCAGAACGGAGTTGCTGTAGCATGTGTTTCCAAACTGAAAGACAAAATTTAAAATGATATAATACGTGTAGATTCCACCTTCGAGAATAAATACTAAGGTTTCACGATAACTCACATTCACCAAACCAAAATAGTGTTCATTAGGAGGAAACTGATCCGAACCAATGTCTCTCTCCAATTGAGACACGTTTGCACCCTAAATGAAAGATGACAACATTAATATAAGCATGAAGTCAAACACAACATAACAAGAAACGGCAAGAGGTAAGTGCAACCCATCAATTCTTGACCAAGATAAGCCTTTTCACTTGTTAGCCAAGCACCATATAACAGTTATGCATTCATTCAACAAGTTGTCAACAAATCTGTAGTCAGCTAGATGATATTTGTTCCATAATATCACGATTACGCTTAAAAAATAAAACCACAGAAATAAATTCAATCCAAATAATTAACAACTTACACCTTTAACGGCTTCAGATTCAGTGACAGAGATAAGACCTCAAAACAACCCGGTGTTATGCAAACTCTAACGCATCAATTCATCATAAATGACAACTTAATTGATTCATAAAGCAGCGGTAATCTCTTATTGTTCACCATGACAGTCGGAAAGAATTAAAACTTACCATTTTACAGGGCAATCCACTAAAAACGCAATACTTTTAAGGAGCCATAGGTTGACTCCTCCATCTTTTATTTTGATTCAGGCAACGCCATCTGTGCGGTCTGCCGCATAGGCTGCATTCTCTATGATTGACAGTCGAAATTAAGGAAATTAATGATTGTGAGCTTTTGTTTGAAAATAGATATGTACGCGATTGCAGTACTCTAATGACTCAGGAACCCGGTGTGTTTACATTGCTGGATGTGTAGTCGGAACGATTGCTCAAGAGTGATCACGCTGGTGTCAATTAGAAGCTCTTCATTCTCTGCGCAATATCCTCTTGCAGTCACGTATTAACGGGTTATACCATGGTTATACCGCTGACGGATGGTCAGCATAATTGAGTGACATTTGATAGCACCGCTCTCCTTACGCATCATGAAGCCTTTTGATTATAAATCAACTTTTACTACCTTAATACTCACCATATTCTCAGTCAATGCATTGAGGGGAGTAAATAATGCTTTCATCGTGAAAGATAAACCTTTGCCTCTGGTTGTTAATACCTGGCCCTTTGTGGATGCCACTGCTAAAGGTTAGTTTGCGGTTACAGTGCATTTGGAGCCTCATTATTTACTTGGAAAGTTCTCTTTATGCATTTTCTTATTTTATTCTAGCTTGGGAGGCCATCTTCAATCATAGTAAATCTGCTTTAGATACGGTGGAAGTTGGATGCACACAGTGTGAAATTGATCAATGCGACGGGACTGTTGGATATGGAGGAAGTCCAGACGAGAAAGGAGAAACAACTTTAGATGCCATGATAATGGATGGGTAAATATGATATTCTCATTTCATTAATATGCTTATCCCATGATCTAGGCAAAATATGTAGTTATTAGTCGGTTGTTTATTTTAACGTCGTCCATTTTTATATCCCACTCTAAGGAAGACGATGAACATAGGTGCTGTTGGAGCGTTGCGGCGTGTAAAGAGTGCTATTTCAGTTGCTCGGAAAGTTTTGGAAAACACGAAGCATACCCTTCTGGTTGGTGATCAAGCGACTGAGTTTGCTGAAGCCATGGGATTCAAGATCGAGAGTATTTTTACTCCGGAATCACATGCAAAGTGGCGATCGTGGATTCATGATAACTGCCAACCAAATTTTTGGGTCGTGAGTTGATTTTCTCTGTATGATTACCTTTCATTTAATGTTTGGAGAGAATAACATTTATATACAGTACGTTCTATTGGTTTTGGAAATCTGTCACAAATGCATCGGGAATATGTTTTTACAGAATGTTCTGCCAGACCCAAAAACCTCATGTGGACCATACAAACCGGTAACCAAATCCATAGAGAATAATGAAGTTGGAGAAGCGAGTGATTTCTTTGGACGTCACAATCATGATACTATTGGAATGATTGCAATTGATGGAGATGGAAACATTGCTGCTGGAACATCAACTAATGGTGCAAACCATAAAATTCCAGGGTAATTAGTCTTTCATGTATCATTGAGCTTGAGTCACACGATATTTTTCCATCCCTTTTCATGGCTTGTTAGTTAAAATAAATTTTTGTTGAAAAATAATGCTATAGCATGATCACTGCAGGGGTTGTAGCATTAATAAGAGTACCTGCACTCTTTTCAATCATTGATGGTATCACTTTTTTCTGCCCTCATCTGCATAAAAAACCCTGAAATTCTAATTTAGACTGCTTGTTTTGGCTTTCAACCACATCTGGTGTATATGGATATGATTTATTATGATTATGCTATTCTGATGGTTAGTGTAGGTGTTAGTAGAATTGAGCTTTAGGGTATGTCGACGGCCAGGTCATTCTGCACCACTACTTAATCGTTTGTTTCAAATCATATTAGTTTAGGAGTAAAGGTCAAAATTGGTATTTTTGAAAAAATATTTGGTGGCCAGCAATGTTAAAAACTTCATGCCAGTGTTGAACAGAGTTTCTGCCTTTGTCAATGTTAACCCTTTAACTGAGCAAATAAGCTGAAATAGGCTACTGAGGGTTCCTGGCGGCTACTGAAGGGCAATAAAAATAAAAAGAGGAGTAAAAGATGACTGCATGGCATCTACTTGTCAAAGGAAGAACTTCTAAGCACCTATGGACTCTGATAGTTGAAGCATAGTTTAAATCGTCAATAGACGATGGGAGCAGGTTAAGGCTCTAAATTTATATACACTTCGGTGTGCGAAATGCAAAATTATTTATTTTTGGCGATCATTAACCCTTTCGCGCCGGACATTGGTTAAGGGAAATTCTTCCTCAATACGAGTCTCTTGAAAGTTTTCTTTACTCCCTTGTACGAAGCGTTTTCGCGTCAACTGAAGGCAGTGGTTCCCTCCCTAACAATTTTTGGACCCAACTCAGAGGGCACCGATCCCTTTCCTCGGCCTCTGTCCCAGACCCTAGAAGGATTAAAAGCCCCTTCCTAGCACGAGTTCGCGGTCAACTGGCTAAAATGTTAATGCAAAATATATGAAAATATTTGTTGCTCGCACCGATTTTTTTTCATTCAAAATGAATTTTGTGTTTTTTTCTGAGCGTGCAGAAATTTTAAACGAAGTTCTAATGCTGATTTAGACGGATTTAATGTATTTACTAGTTGTTCTATAACTCCGTTGAGATTAACGTTAGAATTTTGTTTGAAATTTCCATGTGGTCAGCAAAAAAAGATGAATTCATTTCTAGCATTGAATTTCAAAAGTAAGCAACAAATATTTTTTTGGAAAACACACTGCAAATAACAGCAGTTGACCGCGTGGAGAGGATAGGAAAGGGTCGACCTGAGTGGCCGAAGATGGGACTGGGCTCGCGCTAAGACGGATCGTGAGGGGCGACCGCGTCCGTGGGTCTATTGTGTCCGCGACGGTCACTTTTTTCGACCTATGCCACACAGGCGCGGCATTCGTTGGTTAGGGTAAGGACATTCAGGACGCACTGATGTAGCATTCGTTGTTTAGGGAAGAAAATCCTCGCCGCACAGGTGAGGCATTCGGCGCGAAAGGGTTAATACTCTTTGACCCATCTTTGTTTTTTGTCCAAGTTTATTACAAACAAACTCAAGGAAAGAGATGAATATATACTGACAAAATTAACTTTTTCATATGAAGGCGTGTGGGAGATTCTCCTATTCCGGGTGCTGGAGCATATGCTGACAATGAAGTTGGAGCTGCAGTTGCCACTGGTGATGGGGATGTAATGATGAGGTTTTTGCCCAGGTAGGTATAAGTTGTAGTTATACGTTTTTTTTCCTTAAATGCATCTTTTTGTTAAGAAAGTTATACTTTTGTTATTGTTCCTTGAGAGCTTTTTATTTGCAAACTTAAACTAAATGAAAACAGCATCAAATATGACCAAAAACAAATAAATAATGAATCAAAATAAACTAGAAATTGTTTAATATGAGCATGTCTATGATGGCTATTAACTCAGCTATTATAAATCATGTAGATTGTCAAGGGAAACAAACTTGTCTTCTCACCTAAATTTTATGAATTTTGTATGCCAATAGTGTAGTGTGGGGACCTGCGTAGCCACACATGGTTGGTATCATAATCTAGCCTCTACTAACTACAAGGTGTTGCATTATTCCCCATAATAGTAGCCACCATTTTTGGTGACCCCCGATTCAACACTGGCTAAATGTGCATGTGAGGTTGGTGACTATTTTTGAGATGATCAGTGTTGCCCCATGACAGATGGAAAAAGTTGGGTGATGAGTAGGGGAAGAGTAGGTTGCTCACAAAGGGAAGTTTGCACTTCTGGACTTAAAAGAAAGGGTCTTGCAAAGATAAGATGTAGGACCAACAAAATATACATAGAAGGAGTGAGAGAAAGGGTGTTTGCAGGTATTTCTAATGATTCGTATCATAAAGGTGAGATGCCAAGATAGGCAGAAACTGAGGAAGAATTTCCAAAACTGTAGATAATTTTTACCAGTAGTTGTATTATTTTCAATAAGGGATTGTATAATAATTATTATCTTTTCATTGCATTTTGCTAGAAATTGTTATTCTCTGTATGCTGCTTCACCAGGGGATTATTGTTTGAATACACTTATCCTCATCATAGTCGTCAATCCTGTGATTGGTTTGATAGTTCTCCAATCAATTCTCCTAACAGCTTATTTTTTAACTCCGGGGAGTCCAGACTCCCTTTCCCCCCGAAATATAAAAATACAATTACTTTGCTTCATAAAAGAAAACAGAGTATTGAAAAATCTTGAATTACAAAAGATTAACTTAGAAAAATGAAGTGTTTTTTATTATGAAAAGTGTTAAAATTAGTTTAAAACCATCTACTTAGTACCCTGTTTTTCAAAAATGTTTCCCCCTGGTTCTGGATTCCCCCTGACCAAAAGTCCTGGTTACCCCACTGTCACACATATTTACAATTCATTAACATTTTTGCTTTAATGTTTTCCATAAAATACATCCTCTGGTATACAAATCTTTAAGGATGATAAAGTCAGTTTTATGAAAAGTAGGTATGTCTTGGTTCAGTTCTCAGCTCAACCAGTTCTTGAGCTAAAGGCCTGTTTACACAATACAAGTTAATGTATCTTGTGAATGATTTTTGTGTATCTGTGTGAATGATTTTTGTGGACCAGAATGGAACATGTACAAATGCATGAACCAAATTAGAACAGGTTCTATTATCTGTACATTCATTTGCACAAGTTGGGTGATTACACAGTGCATTTTCAAGTTCATTCTCACATTCATACGTTAACTCGTATGGTTTAATGCACTGTGTAAACAGGCCTTAAGAACCAGTAATAGAACCAAAGACTGAAATAATTGGTACCAAAATAATTTGTTCAGAGGCCTTTGCAAAACTTCTCTCTCGCTGGAAATAAGAACTCCAGATTTAAGTTATTTAAATATGCTATTTAGACTATTTTAATAAAAGAATGAATGGGAATTATACTAAAAAGGAAATAGTGGCTCGCATATACATATTTACTATCCATTGCAAAATTCTTTTATCAGAGTTTGAAGAGTGTTATCTAACAGACTGCTCATTTTAATTAACATCTAAGAACACCATGTAATAAAGGTCTTTAATTTTTGTGTTGACGGATAGCACTCAAACTATTTTAAGGTTAATAATTATTTCATTAAGCGTTCAGAATATCAATGCATTTTCCTGGTCGAATCATGATTTTGTGGTTTCCGCCATGGATGAATCACATTTTTCAGCTCTATTTCTAGAAAATACTGGGGATAGCAAAATTTCCTTCATATTTGTTGCAGCTGAAGGTTTTTGCATTATTCATATTAAGCCTCATATTGTTATTATCATCTTTGTTGAAGTTATTAAAGAAAATGCAAAAAATCATTATTTTCAGATCCATGCATTGGACAAAATCGCTGTCTTCGGACAGTTTTCTTGCTCTAGAGTTAATCATTATAAATCCACTAATGATAAGTTTACGGAAGCTGTGAGTAAGTTGATTGTTTTAAAATTGATTGTGCAGTCTTTGAGATCTTCAAATGTGGATGATAGAATTTTGCAATGGATGGCAATTTATCACTACATATTTTCTAAATTAACAAGTGTCACATTGAGCAAATAGTCTGTTTATAAATTGTAATTGGTACTTGTAACTGATTACAATGAATAAAAAATTACTGTATATCTACGCCACTTCTTTTTCATTGTAACCATCATTTCTGATTGTACGGGAATGTGAGTCATGGGTTGTGATTGTGATTGTCTTTTGCCCCTTGCACATTACAGGTTTTCACCCATGAAGGAAAAAACTGCACTGTTTTAAATCGTGCACGGCTGAAACTGTCTAGTGTGAAATTGTGCATTTGTTTACGTGAATCACAAAGCAGAAAGACTATACGGTAGCCATGTGGCCCCAGTGGCACTGGACGGCTGCAATACGGCTAAAAATCAGTCCCGTGTTTTAACCATACAATGTGAAAGGTCTTGTAAACTCCTTCAGTGGACTAATAGAAAAAGGCCGGTGCTATTTTTCCTTGCACGGGCAAAAACATGTTATGTGCAAGGAGCGTTAGTGACTTGCGTAGTTGCTATAGATCTCCACTTCCATTTAACTGTAATAAGACAATTATTGAGGACTTGATTATAGTGGCTGCCATAAACTTCAATGTCTTTCCTCATATAACTACCAGTTGCCTAATTTTCTTACAGTCTGCTGGCAGTCGAGCATATGAGAAGAGGCTTCATACCTGACATATCAGCCAAGTATGCAGTGCAACGAATCATTAAATATTATCCCAAATTCCAAGGTGCTATAGTAGCGGCAGATAAGGATGGGAAATTTGGTGCTGCTTGTCATGGATTTGGTACATTCCATTATTCTATTGCTTCCCAAGATCTTGGGCAGGTCATCAAAGAAGTGAAGTGCATTGATACTCCTCCAGCATGAAAGTCTGTTAGTTTTTCATATTTGAAGCATCATTAAGTTAACTGAACAGACTCTTTTTTTATAAATGTACTTTACTATCTTTCCTAAGTACCTATATATTATTTTATTAATGCTCTTTACTCAAGTGATATTATTTATGAATTTATATGTATTACTAATTACTTTTTTGTATTAATATTAAGGTGTCTCAGCTAGAATTTTGGAATTTAGGACTGGGAATTATTCTCAAACTTATGGTCCATTTTTGGCATGGGTTACCTATGTGATGCCTGAATGATATTAGATTTTTAGTGCTTCCGAAAAAGAGTGGACATTTTGTATGCATTCCAAAGGGTAATAAAGGAAATTTTTTACATTACAGTGATTTTGAGGTAAATTTGAATAGCATATGAGTGATGTATTAAAATGAAATGTACAATGGTGGGACTTCAGAGTAGAAAAATTTGTTGCAGCATGCCCCGAATTTAAGATTTATCAACCACACACATACATACATACACATAACGGACAATGTTGAGAGTTATGGTGCACACATCTCTGTCTGCCTACCATTTACCCTATACTAATAAATATTCCTGCAGTCTCTTCACTAACGTTCTTTTTTTGTCACTTTTTTTCTAAAAATTTTTATTTTTTTTGCTTCCACTGAGAGTTTATTATCCAGGACCTGGGCATATGTTGCTCTAGGGTAAACAAGGTGCTGCTTTTGTGTAAGTGCTTATTTTTAAAGTGATGATATAGATTATGAATTGGTCACTGTAAACTTTACGCTGAAATGAGGACAATTGACTGAAAAGTGAGGGTTTGTGAGCTTTTAGTTCATAGATATGCTGCATTATAACAAATATCTATTCATTACTGTTCTTCCTTCAGAAAGAGACTTTTTGGCAATGTTATTAGTGGAAAAAAACATTTGAATTCCATTAGTGATGTTTGTTTTGATTTACCATTTATAAGTGGTTTTCAGCATAACAGTAATCCTAAGTACATATGAAGAAAGATTTGATGCTTTCCCGGCGAATGATGTGAGTAAACTTCTCTCAGGTTTCCCACCGGGTTAAAGGCTTCATAATGGCCGACGTTTCGAGCTCCGACTCGGCGCTCATCATCAGGGCTACTGGATGCTGTGATGCGGGAATGGGCCTGCTTATATGCTGCCCTCCTCCGGTCAGGTTCCTCGGGATTGGCTGGTAGTTTCCCGCCTGGTGGGGTTGACTCCGAATTGGTCTGTCCGTCGTATCGTCCTTTCCCTGTATTCGGTCAGTTTTTTTCAGAACGGGTTTCCAAGTGCTGCTAAGGGAATACCCTGAATCGCGATTAAAGTTCTTCCTCTCCAGTTTAATTTCGATGGCTTCTTTGGTGAGACGGTCCCAAAAACTTTTGGCATGACAAAGTATCTCTGTTTTTTCAAATTGAATTTTATGGGCGTGTTCGACACTATGCTCAGCAATGGCAGATTTTTCTAGCTGACCAAGCCTCAGATGCCGCTTATGTTCTTTAAGCCTGGTTTCGATGGTGCGGCCAGTTTCTCCAATGTATGCCTCACCGCACTCGCAGGGGACACGGTAGACACCAGGAATCTTGAGACCGGCTGGGTCCTTCGCTCGTACCAGCTGTTCCTTCAATTTCATGGGAGGCTTGTGGATGGTCTCGATGTTGTGCCTCCTGAGTATCCTCGAAATCTTCCCCGAAACTGATGAGACATAAGGCAGGCACGCTCTTGCAACCGGCTTTTCCTTGTCCTCTATATGGCGCTTATCCCGTGGTTCGGAGGTCCTTTAAGGGCCATGGAAATTTGGTGTCCATTGTAACCATTTTGTGCAAAGGTTTTCTTCAGATGTGCCAACTCCGAGGGTAAACTGTTTTGGTCAGAGATGGACATGGCTCTATGAAACAGGGTTGTCAGTACAGCTGAGCGCTGCGAAGGATGATGGTGACTGCCTCCATTCAAGTACAAGTTGGTGCTTGTCGGTTTCCGATAAACGCTGTGGCCAAGAGTTCCACCCTAGATAAATTACCACCAGCCGCCACTGCCACAGCACACAGCTATTTTCAGGAATTATCACCAATTTTATTTTCATCTTCCGATCATAACGCACTGTTATGAATATGTATGAAATTCTCATGAAGGTGATGAATTGCTATACGAGGTCATTGCTGGCTACAAAATCTTCTTCTTGTAATTTGCCAGTACTTTCCAAGGCCTTTTCCTTTATTAGTGAACCACTAACTGAAATATGTCATTATTATTATCATTATAGTATTCTACCGATTAAGGTAGGTTTCCATGGAGTATTCGAGAAGCGATCTGGGAGCCTCCCTTTCCTTCCAGCACTGCCTTCTTTAATTCACTGTAAGGCCTACTCTCTTTCAATCTATCCAAAAATCCTATTCTTTTCCTTCCCCTCCCTCGTTTCCCAAACATTCTACCCTCCAACACCATTTTCAACATCCCCTCCCCGCTAAGTACTCGCTCCATCCATACCTTCTGTCTCCTGCGTATCTCATCTAAAAGCTGCCTCTCCTCGCCAACCATATCCAGCACTTCGTCGTTCCTTTTCCTCTCCGTCCATTTCACCCTCTCCATACCCACATCTCGAATGCCTCCAATCTTCTCTCCTCTTCTTTCCTCAGTGTCCACGTTTCCGCACCGTAGAGAGCTACACTCCAAATCAAACTCTTCACCAGCCTTTTCTTTAAACTCTTACACAACGATCCTCTCAGAAGCTCCTTCCTGTTCATGAACGCCTCCTTCGCTAATGCTATTCTCTTCCTGATATCCTTACTACTGTATCCGTTTTCCTCTAACGTACTGCCTAAATAGTTGAATTGCTCAACCTGCTCAAGTTTATCACCACCCACCTTTATCTTGAGTCTCACATTCCTCGCTCGTGATGCTTTACAAAACCGCATAACCTTAGTTTTCTTGCGATTAATCCTCATCCCATACTCCTCGCAACGTTCGTATAACGCATCCACTAGAGCCTGAAGCCCCCTCGCTGACTGGCTGATCAACGCCTGGTCATCCGCGAATCTCACTGATTTGAACATCATTCCTCCCACTTTTATCCCGGCTTCTAACTCATCCCACGCTCCCCTTACCATCTCTTCAGCGTACACGTTAAAGAGCAGCGGCGATAGAGGACAGCCTTGCCTCACACCTCGGCCAATGCTTGCCCACCCAGATTCTCCGTCCGCTATCCTCACTTGCACAGTCTGGGCCATATACAGATTACGAATCAGTCGTCTATCCCTCCAATCTACACCCATTCTCTTGAGAATATCCATTAACTTCACCCAGTTCACCCTATCAAACGCTTTTTCAAAATCCACGAAACACGTATATACGTCCTGGTTATATTCTAGGTTCCTCTCGACGAGGGACCTCATTATTGCTATTGCATCACGAGTTGACTTCCCTTTTCTGAAACCAAACTGATCTTTGCCCAAATATTCGTTTGCCCTCGCCTCCATTCCTCTGTTCAATATCCTCAGTACCACTTTCGCCGCAAGCTATATTAGGCTGATAGTCCTATAATCTCCGCATTCCACAGCTTTCTTCTTTTTCGGAAGCGGAATTAAAACAGTCTTCACGAAATCTTCCGGCCAACATCCCTCCTCGTAGATCCTGCGCACTAGTTCGAAAAACCTTTTCTTACCTTCCTTCCCTAGATTCTTCAGAAGCTCACACGCGATATTGTCCACGCCTACTGCTTTCCTAGCCTTCATATCACGGAGTGCTCTCTCTATTTCCGAATCTAATATCTCCAGTCCAAGATTATCCTCCTCCACTGCACTTTCCTCCTCTAGAGTCAGTCTCTCTGGTCTGTTCGTTCCGTCATACAGGTCCTCCACATATTCCTTCCACCTACCCTGTACCTCTGCTCGCTCGGTTAGCATCCTCCCATCCTTAGCCTTAATTTTAGACATGGCTTGTCCTCTTTTGCCGCCCGATAGCGACTTAACTTTGGCGTACAACACGCCTAGTTCTCCATCGTTCTGGAACTTTTCCATTTTCTCACATTGTGTTTTCCACCAAGCCTCCCTTGCCCTCTTAGTTTCACATCGTAATCGATTATTCAATTCCCTATAATTCTTTTGCCCTGTTCTTTGTCTACGTTCTTCCACCTCCTTCTCTCCTCCATTTCTTTTACTATTGCCTCCGTTATCCACGGCTTCTTTATCCTTCTACTGTCCACGTAGCCAATTGACTTCTCCGCCGCTTTGACTATTCCCGTTTTAATATTATCTCATCTTTGCTCAACAGTCTTGGTGCTGTCAATGTCCCGCATACTAATGTCCACTAGTTCCTGATATTCTCTCCTCATACTCCCCTTCAGGGCTTCTACGTTCCATTTCTTAGTCTTCCTAACTCTTATAAGTCTTTTGAATCTTACGTTGCATTTCATGAGCACTAGATTGTGGTCCGAATCCGCATCCGCTGCAGGGAAGCTGCGCGAGTTTTTCACACTATTCCTAAACCTCTGTCTTACCATAATGTAGTCTATTTGATATCTCCCCGCATCCCCTGGACTTTTCCACGCGTACCTTCGCCCTTTATGATGATTTAACCACGTGTTTGTGATAAATAATTTGTTTCTCCTACAAAATTCTGCTGCTTCTCTCCCGTCGTTCCGTTTTCCTAGACCAAAATCTCCTATTTCGTTTCCATCCCTGCCTTTCCCGACTGAGGCGTTCCAGTCCCCCATTACTACCAGATTTTTCTTACCCGGTGTGTCTCTAATTATTTCCTCGAGCTGTTCATACACCTCATCTACTTCTTCCTCCCTATGATTGCTAGTGGGCATGTAAACTTGGACCACCACAAGGTTGGTGGGCCGCACCTCAATTTCTACCACCAGAATCCTATCACTTACTTGGTCTATACCTACCACACGCTTACCCATCTTCCCGTTTAGTACTAAAGCTACCCCCCCGCTGGCTTTCTTCCCCTCCACTATATATAACCCTATACCCATCACTCCAATAGTCCCCCCCATCCCTCCACCTCACCTCGCATAATCCTAAGATGTCTATCCTCCCTGTATCCATTTCCCTTTTGATATTTTCTAATTTCCCCGCCCTCATCATAGTCCTCACATTCCACGTCCCTACATTTACAGCCGACTTCTTCTTCTCCATCTTCTTGGTCTTCTTTTCTTCATTGCTGCTGCTGCTGCTGATGATGATAAGTCTCTGCAAGGATTTCGCATTTTGGCGACCCCGAGGACCTTGCCGACCTCGCTGCCGTGCCCGACACCCGCCCTTTGCGGACGGGTCCCGGGCGATGAGATTCTGAGGCTCATTTGGTTGTACTCCATGTGTTCAGGGAAGAGATAGTTGGTAGGGTTTCCCACTTCCATTCCAACAGTGTTTTTTACGTGACACCATCACGTGGACTACTTTTCGTCTGGCTCCTACCCTTCGACCTATCTGGCATGGGTGGCCCTACCGGGAATAATTTAGAATTAATCCCGCCAGTGCAGCTCTAGGGGTCATAGGAACGCGCAAGCCTTTCCACAGCGACAAGGTTGTAGCCCAAGGGAAAGGAAATATATTATGGCTGGGTAATTTAAAACCATATAAAAACAACAAAATTATCCCTCTGTAATTTTTTGGCCTCTTCATCTTCAGGCCACTATCCTTGTTGCTATTATGCTCCTCTTCATAATTTTACACCTAGATTTTAAAATCTGTTTATCTGTTGTTGAACAAAATTAAATAAACCCACTACCCTTCTTTCAGATGCACTCCTGTCTCGTTTCTAGATAACTTTAACTCTTTCCTCTAAGCTAAACATGTTCTCTTTTACATCTTTGACAAACAGCTGGTTCATACACCATCACTCAATGCTAAATGCTCCAGTTGAAAAGCAAAGCTGCACCTTTGCCAACGAAATGACTCATTGAATCATCCCTTGTTTCACATATGCGTGGAATCTGACAAACAGTTGGACTGCAAGGTAGTATCCAAGTACATATTCAGAATACAGAGAAGGACACTGAAAAGAGTGTGACCTCCACATCAGCACCTTTCACATACGCTCTAGGAAGAAATAGTATACATGAAACTATATGAATGATGGGGAGAAGTGCACTCCCTCTGTTAAACACCCCCAAGGTGACAAGGGTATTACCGAAAAGAAGATTTATATGAAGGTACGGATGTGAAATTTTGATATTTTTCATCTTCCTGTCCATGGACTGGTCACTCTGGCAAATTTCTGAAGATAGCTTGTGTTTCAACATTTTTTCAGATCATTTGCTGAACAGGGGAAGAAGTGGTGGTCATTGGTCAGAATGAGGGGTGGCCCTTGAATAGGGGTATTAAATACCATGAACCTTATGGGCTCTACTGTGAGTTCCATAAAATAGTGGTCTTCAAGAGGGGTAGTTGCTTAATAGGAGTGGTTGTAAATAGAGGTTTCACTATATAAAACGCATTGAGGGCCAAAAAAATTTATAAAGTTTAGATGCATGTTTTGCAAATTAGGTGAAATCTTTATCAAAAATGAAGATAAAAAAATGAGAGATTTTTTGGTGAAATGTGGCTCTGAAAATGACTGGTATTAGAATTTGATGAAAAGGATTCCAAAATGCCAAAGCAATGCGTGCCGTGCATCGGACAGTGCTATCCCAAGTTCAGGAGGTATTTCTCCCTGCTGATTAAGACCTTCATACAGACCATGTCACTGGAATGGCTAAGTTCACTGGCAATTCTCTCCACTGAGAAGATGATGTTGGCCGCAATGCAGGGGCTCTGTGTCAGGGTGATTGATATAAATTCTGTGGGAGGAAGGAGTGGCATAAGCACTTTATTTTTTGGCAGTGTAAATTTTACATTTCCATACATCTCACTGATGGGGTGAGATTGAGGAGGAGGTGGTAGTGGAGGGAGGGATTGCTGATTTTCTGCACCAGCTGCCACTGACTGTAGATCCAAATAACATAGGGAACTAAAAGATCGTGCACATGATTGGTGCCATGTAAAAGTCAGGGAGAAGGAAAAGGGAAACCTTACCAACTATCTTTTCCCCGAAAACAGTACAATCAAATGAGCCTCAAAAACTCGTCGAATGGGACTCATTTGCGAAGGGCGGGTGTCATTCACACCAGCAAGGTTCTCCAGGTCGTCAACATGCAAAACTAGGAGAGGTAGGTGTGTGTATGCCAAGGTAAAGTCATTATTGGGAGGCAAAAGAAGGGAAGCAATGTCAAAAATTAAGGCTAAAGATGGAAAGATGCTTACTGAGCATCGATCATCGAAGATGCTTATGGAGGTTCAGAGTAGATGCAATGAGTGTGTGACGTATCTGTGTGACAGCAGGAATACGCTGGAAAGATAGAACATAAGAGGAGAAAAGTGCAGTGGAGGAGGATAATCTTGGGCCAGGGATCTTCGATGCAGAAATCAAGAGAGCCCTTCGTGGTATGAAGGCTAGGAAAGCAGTGGGAGTGGACAATATCCTGTGTGAGCTGCTGCAGAATTTGGGTAGGGATGGAAAGAGAAGGTTTTTCGAACTAGTACACAAGATTAATAAGGAGGAGAAGAATGGAGAAGGTGAAGTGGACAGAAACGAGGATGAATGAAGAGCTGGATATGATGGGTAAGGAAAGGCAGCTTCTAGATGAGATACAGAAGGTATGGATGGAGTGAGTGAGGAGGGGATTTTAAGAACAGTGTTAGAGGGTAGAATGTTGGGCAAACGGGGGAGAGGAAGAAAGAGAATAGGATTTTTAGATGGAATGAAAGGGAGTACTTATTACTGTGTAATGAAGAGGGAAGACCATGAAGGAAGGAGATACTGACAGTATACTTCTTAAGTACTGCATGAAAACCTACCTTAATCTGTAGAATACTTTAATAATGATACATAATTTCAAATTTTGCTGCCCCATGAAATCTGCTGCCCAAGACACGTGCCCTCTCTGCCCCACACTATTTTCTGACCTGGGAGGACCTGAGAGACACAAACTAAGGGAAAAGAACTCTGGGGTTTTCTCCAAATAAAAGTAATAGCTTGACCCAAACTGTTTGAGCAAGGCCTTTAAGAAAGAAAATGTGAGTGGGCTATTCAAATAACAGGACATTATTTAAAAAATTGATGTTGATAAAATTTAAGACCAGCATACAATAAAAGTCTAAATATGTATATGTGAGATTAAAGGCACTGAAATAGTTAAAAATTATTAATTACAGATTGATATTGGTCGGAAAATACAGACAGATGAAGGTAAAATAGAAATATTGGGGATAAAGTAATTTGTGTTAATGATATATATTCATCTTCTTAATTTAGATCTCTACTATTGATTCTTTAAAGTGTTGGATTCCCAATAAAAAAAATGGAACTCTCTTGAGAGTTGCTATGGAGGATTTTACATGAATGATATTACCAGTTTCGCTTTAATTTACTATCAGACAAATTATGCTATTGCATTCGTGCTTATAGACTTATAAAATTCCAATCATACGAAATAATCTTCTTCCATCCCTATGGGGCTCTGTTGCTTGTAATGACTACACGCAGTGAAGTGAGGAGTCAGAAATCAGGTAGAGTGTACACATTGTCATCTGGTAGCTACATTACCATCTCCTAAAACCTTGTCATGGCTTACTGTTAATAAACCACTACAAAATTAGCCATTTAATTCAACCACAGAAGTCAAATTCTTTCAATTTCCTCATCTACTGAGGAATCATTCCCTCCCCAGCAATGAACTTCCACATACTCATTATGTACAGCCAAACATCCTATCTTCATATATTTTTTAAGTCTCCTTTAACCACTAAGTCCTGTATTATATCCTACTAGAGTACCTCTATTTTATTCATCCTTAATTCATGAGCCCTATTCTCATCCTCTTTCCTTGAAGCCCAAATTTCTTGATCATAGAGTACTCAGCTCCATTCATTCACACGTTTCTTTAAATTCATAAGTTAAGCCTACTCTCCAACTATCAGTCATTTAGTATTCTGATTAATTTACTTCCCTGATGCACATCATTCTCCACCCATTTTCTTCTTCAGTGATTCCCAGGTGATTCAAATTCTAAATCCTCTGCATTTTGAGTACACCCATCCAACACATACGACCAACCCCAATGCCTTAAACTTGGAAAATGAAATAACCCAACTAAACTATTCATAAAACTGATCTGATCAATAAAGTGTAGGCATGTGCATTTTCAATCTCAACTTTATTACCTAATACTACTCCATCTCTGCAGAGTAAAATCCCCTTGTAGAGGAATTACATATGGAACAAAAATACATTACCATATTTACAATCAAAATAAAACAAAACAGATGACAAAATGCTTACATTCACTTAGCTATGATTCTCAAACCACTTGGTTGCTGAGTAGCAAATGCTGACCAAGGCCAAACCCCAATGTTGAATGTGCCAATATCCTGCACTTTGTACGTTGTCACGAGAGCATCTCTCCATCAAGGAGAACTTGCTATATCAGATATACAGAGAGTTTTTATACCTGGGGAAATGTTCTGTGCTTGAAAAGGGTGGAATAATTTATCACATGCGGTACCAAAATTTTAGATACCAAAGCCATAATTAAAAGTGTTACATAGTCATTGGTATATATATATTCATATATGTAATGACACTTTCAGGCTAGAAACAGAAGTATGAAGAATTATGCAAACAAATGATAAAATTCAAATAATAAATCCCTGATATTAAGAGCAAGAGGATGTAATCTTGGAGATGAAAAGCACATTTCAACCAATAATATATATATTTTATATGTTGTATATTTATAATATATGAACTGCTTTCATAACCAACTTTCCATTTAATAATTCTGCCTATTGATGTTCTATGAACATATTAACACTTGATTGATTAATTTTTTCCACAAATTAAGTAGGCCACCCTCATTTTTTATAATACATCATGCCATCTTTATATGTAAAAGTAGCCCATATAAATATCTTTTTTTAAATATCATTCCATTGATTTACATACAAAAATTATGCCTGAAATTTCCACCAATCAGGATGAAAATATAAATAAATTTGCGGGAACTTTGATCTCCAAGGAAGGGTCGGGAATAAAGAGGAAAAAACTGATCTGTGGGCCTACTTTGATATCTCTCTTCTTAGTGCATA
Organism: Ischnura elegans; assembly: GCF_921293095.1. Classification (NCBI taxonomy): domain Eukaryota; kingdom Metazoa; phylum Arthropoda; class Insecta; order Odonata; family Coenagrionidae; genus Ischnura; species Ischnura elegans. Next base: position 83,263,568 of record NC_060252.1, read on the forward strand.
AGTGTAATTAGTGAAGACTTAAATAAACGGTTAAGTCCCCCTAACACATTGCAACAACGAACAAGATGCACAAGAGTTACGCTTAAGTAGCCCAAATTTTTTCAATTTTGGAAGCTACAATAGCAAAATTGTGCCTTACTTTATATTAAGAAATAAGGGAGATTAAAAACATTATTTTTTTACAGTGGTATCAAGCCCAAATTCAAATTTTCATTCATCCACAGTTTCTTTTTAGTAAATAATTACACAAAATCTAATTAGCACTAGTACATTACCTTATGGTCACCCAAATCGTGAAAAGAGAACTTTTTGCTCAGAAAAAGCACCTACAATACCAATGCGATTGGAAACATTTATAACACGTTGAAAGAATGGTTTTTTTTACCCATCTTACCATCAATGCTTTCCTCCCAAATTTACAAATAGATTCCCTAATGTAATGGGCCGTTTACCAGTCTCAAAATTCTGATAAGTCCTGACAAAAATCCTGAAACAAATTAAAGAATCACAAAGAGTACTATCATTTCTTTTTCAAAAAGGATCATCTTCCTCCTATTCACGCATCTGTCAACTGCTGTTTCTTTTGATACCTGAAAAATTTCCCATGCACTGAAAACGTCAGTCAAGGTATAAATGATATCTCCTTCTCCTCTGTTTTTTGGAGTATGGATCGAGGCATATGTGAAAAATATAGGGAAATTTCCATCAAAGCAAGAAAATTGCCGGAGTTTTCCCCCCGTTCCCAAAATATGTCAAAACACATCATCCGTCGTATGTAAGGAGACAGCACACACATGGGCACAGTAACATAAAACTAGCAATAACTGACACAAACAACAGAAAAACAATATTTTTTCCACACAAAGTGAGGACACTAGGATCCCATTTATTTCCCTATCACACTAAAACGGTCCCCAAAAAATTCAGCACATTCCGACATGAGAGAGAGAGATAAGAGGCAGAAAGAGAGAGATTGACAATTCCTCTGCATGCAACGCACACTGAATCTTGCTACATTCACACACAAACACATCACGTTGTTGGTGGGTCTGAAACTTTTTTTTTTAAACCTCTTTTCCATCTATTTCATTCCTCCTTTCTATATTTTTTTCTTCAGAGCACGCGGCACACTGACCCCACATGCAATGGCCATCATAGATTCCCATCTTCCTTTTCGAAACACTATGGTCAACCTTTGTCCACCCCCTTTCCCCTCTGTTGAACGATCCCAACCTGAACATCTCTCCTATCCTTTTTTTTATAATCTCACGCTAACCCAAATATCACAACGGTATGAAAAAATTCCTCCCACCATCCTTTTCGTTCCCACCCAATGCGGCGGCGAGTCCGTCCATTTCTCGCGGACCATTGCCGCAATGGCAATGATAAAACTGCACCACAATGACACCTGAGCCAGGTTATCTCGTGAGCTTTCTTCATCTTTCTGGCACCACATTATCCCGACCCACAGTCCCACAGCCACACAGATCGTTCTTCTTCTTCCAGAGACGTGAGGGGGAGGCTTGTTGCAGGGCGTGGGGGGTCGTCGTGTGATGGCACTGGGAATATGGACATGCTGGCTGGGGGCTGGGCAATCCCTCAGGATACATCGCCATTACAATATGCAGCACGAGGTGGAACAGCAACTACTTCCTCCACCCTTGCTCTTCTGTCTCTGGTCTGCAAGAGAAAGAGGAGAAATTAGGGATGGCTTCAATCGGTATCAGTATAATACTAATTAAATACACATAATAATAAATGTATAGCCTTGTATCAAGTTATGATGAGGTACATGTGATATGACATCATGCTGTAAACATAATATAGTATAATATTGTACGAGCAACATATAATATACAGGGTAGAGAAATATTATTATTATTATCAAAGTATTCAACCTATTAAGGTAAGTTTCCATGGAGTACTTAAGAAGAATTCTGGGAGCCTCCCCTTCCTTCAAGCACTTCCCTCTTCAATTCACTATAAGCCCTACTCCCTTTCCTTCCATCTAGATATCCTTTTCTCTTCCTTCGTCTCCCTTGTTTACCTAACATTCTACCCTCTAACACTGTTTTCAACATCCCTTCCCCGCTTAGTACTCGCTCCATCCATACCTTCTGTCTCCTCCGGAGAAAAATTGGGTCCCAAAATTTTACCCCTGGATAGCTGATGCCAGTATGAGCCAAAATTACTCGTGATTTTAGGTCAAAAACGCACTATTTTTAAACTATAGAAACTTGGAGCCAATCATTCTGATTTTGCCACAATTTTGTCCTGTTGTCGGATGCTCAGGACAAATCATGACTTTGAATGCTTTGCCTACTGGAGATCGCAACGCAATTGACAACATGGTAAATACGCAGACAATTGGAGTGCTTGGCTCAAAGTTTTTGTAGTTTAAAAATAGTATGTTTTTGACCTAAATATCATTAGTAATATAGGTGGTAACAGGCATCAGCTACCTAGGGTTAAAATTTCTTGACACAATTTTTCTCCACCCTGCGTTATATATAAAACAATTACCATTATTTCATTGTAATTTTGTGTTCTTTAAACTTGTAATTGTTCTTAAAATGTTTGTATTGCCTTTGAAAGAGCTGTTGCTTTCATAAAATAAGAACATCCATTTGGTTTTCTAATCGTATGCACAAGATATAAGGTCGATTATACCTTGTAACTCTATCAAATGCTCATATGAGGTTGATTGTGTAGCCTTTGAGTATATTTTAAATCTTTTGTTAGTAATAGTACTTCAAATACAAAACATACATTTTTAACCTCATCTACATCATTGGGTATCATCAGCCAAGCAAGGGCCAGGCCAAGAACAAATGTTGACAACCTAAGACTGCCACAGTCCTCAGTAAACTTTACGCAGCAGAGGACAGTAAAAGCCACATATGTTTTCCCAGCTCAGAGGTGTGATGATGGACTAATGATTTAAAAGTTACAAAAATTGAAAGGAGAAACAATAAATTTTAGCTAAAACAGTAACAAAATCCGTTTCATCCAAAATACCTATTTGTTGGAGAGAAACTGAAAAAAAATATGCAAGGTTCTATTCCATCAATGCCAAACCAGTATCAGTCTTCTCACCAAATAAAATTAAAATCAATTATTGCTAACCAGTTTCGGAAACTAAACACCTAATTATTCGATTTTTCCACATGCTTTTAACAACGAGAAACCGAAAATGTAAAAAATTTGTTGGAAGGGAATAAGGCACCCTGTAAAGGTTAAATTCCACACCAGAGAATGTACACAGTTGACAGATTGAGAGACCAAAGTGATCTCACAATAAGATATTTAGTAGATTTGATTAAATAAGGAGAGGGAAAAAGGGAAAACCAATGGGAAAAATTGAGGATAAACTTTCTATAAAAATCAAATACGTGAATAATTATCATAGAATTAATACAGCCAATTCGGCATATCGGTTTACAGGGCAATTAAAAATATAAAAGAAATTCTTATTTGATACAGAAACTGCTGATCTAATATTACCCAATTCAAATTTTTTAGGCACCAATGCTATTAATAATTGAAATAGCTAAGTAGCACTTGGTGTTACTACCTTCATAATGTTCACCAGAGTATTTAAAAATGTAAATGTGAGGACGTAGACATCAGAATACATTTCAATCTTCTGTTACCTTGTGAATTGGGTTCTGGAAGATTCTCTCTAGGGACCAGGTGCATGACTGTGGTCTTCCCAGGAGGAAGACCTAGAGCACCAAGTGTAACATTGCTGTGCAGAAAGCGCCCCTGGTATATCAAACGTAGTATTTCCGCCTTTGCAACCGCCTCCTCCATCCAGTCTAGAACAAAGAAAAAAATAATTTAAGTACAGCCATGCTCCATAGTTTCATGCCCAATTGCATGTTTTTTTTTTAAAACAACCAAATAAGAAATTTTCAGAATATCTCATCAAAAGATTGGAAGAAATTAGTGAAATGTGGAATTCACATGGACCATTAAAGATGATTTAAATTTCCACTTTCCCAAAACATTTCATATACACCATATAATGACCACAAGTATGTGATTTGTCTTGTCTTATATGCATTAAGGAACACAGAGCTTGGTGTAATTTATCATGAGGCTCTAAATATCACCGAAGTAGACACTTTTTATTGCTTCTTGATACTTTTTCACTTCTCATATTCAAATCAGTCTCGCCAAAATAACTTTGGAGGAGGAGAGAATCTGCTACAGTCATCAGCCTGATCTTAAAGATTGACAGAGAGGGGAATAAGGCAAGACATGCTGTCCAATACGTAGAAGACTGTGCTTGAAGGCTTGGCTAAAGGGCAGGGCCATTCAAAGTCATTTGGGAGCCTGAAGCAAGGTTCTCTCAGGGGCTATTTCCTTCACCCTCCTGCTTAAGAGAACGCTGAGAAAGACATGCGAGGCTACCTAAGGCAAGGGGGTCAGGGGCAAACTTTCCCAGCCTTATCCTCCAGATAATTCTGCCCCTGGAAATCAATAGAGAACACTCTTTGATAAACTGCCTCGTGGAATTAGAACCTGAATCCCTCGAGTCTAAAGTCATCTTGCTAATCCAGCTTCTACGCGTCATAAGGAATTTATTCTCGGTCGTTGATTTTGATGTTTTATTTTACGCTTTATGCTAGCATTTTCCCTCACAACGCACCATTGCCCACGAGCACAATGCGAAAGCCCTCGTATACATACATCTGTCTGACGCGATACGTGACGTAAGCTGTATTCACGCGGCGAAAAAACCACAGCGCGTAATGCGCACACAGCAGGAAAAATTCTCCGAAAGCGGATGAGCGAACGAGAGAATGGCAAAAGGGAGAGGAATTAGTTAACGAGCATCGTCCAGGTAAAATAGGGCGGGAGGGAGGAGCAAGCGAGAGCTGCGTCCCATTTGGCTGTGAGCAGTCACACACAAATATTAATTGCGCGGGAGGGATAAAAAGCGCGGGATAAGAAGAATGGCATGACGCGTCCACCTCCGAGGAAATATAAACAGAGCGAACAAGGTGGCTGCGCAGTAGCCTAAAGCTTGTAAAAAACTTTGAAAATCCAGACTACAATATTACTATGGACATTGGAAAAAAATTAGTAAACTAATTGCTTAAAAATGGATTTTATTCCTAACACCTCCCCTCCTCCGAGATTAAATTGAGTGGAAATATATATCGAAACAAAGAAAAAGTAAACAAAGATATCTGTGTGCGTCTGCCCACGGAAAGGCCGTGGGGATAGGGGTGATGGATCAGTTGATCAAGGATTTCTCATCAATCTTGCTTGCATTCAAAGGATCCGACAATCGCACGAGTTCATTTACCCTCCGCGGCGTCCACGTGAGCGTCATACAGCGAAGAGGGGAGTGTGCTTCGTGAGACGCCCTTGCCGAACAGAGCCGACGTAGCCGGGCTAACAATGACTCACTCCTTTCACTCTAGAAAATCTTTTCGAATAAAAGACTCATTAGCTCATATGAAATAACTTATCGACGATAGCTATCCAATAAACTCGCATCACGAATAATTACATATCGTGAAACTGAAAAGCACGGTTATATTTGAGGAATACAATGGCTTGATAGCTGTCACCTTCCAATTACAATGAGTAAGCATACTGTAGAGTCCACGTAACGATGGGTATCCGGAAAGAATTTCACCTTAACATGAATTTAAAGTGGGGTTATAACGTGTTAAACAACTACGTGTTGAAAGCATAGTGTTGACAATCCATCCGAATACAGACTACGATATAAAAATCGTTATCTCAAACGCTGTTGGTATTATTTACGATACATTTCCCATGCGCTTACAAATCGCGGAAGTTTGACCAATAGCGCAAATAAATAATATGACACCTCTTACACAGAGAGGTCACTATTTATACACGCGTGCAATACTTCGACGATTTTGTAATTGAAATGAAATGTTTCATACGCATATATTTGAGCTTCGCCGGATAATGGGGCGTCAAATTTTAATTAGCTACCGTAATTCCCAGCAAATTAGCAACACCGTCGCAGCCTTTACGCGGCACAAATCCCGTCACCAGCTGAGATTAACAAACTAAAAACCAAGATAATTCCTGAAAAGGAAAGGAGCAATGCAGTTGGCAATTAGAGAATGCATAAGGACAATAACCACAGAGGCTACTGCAAAAAATACTCTCCAAACATTTTCGCAAATCCAGCTAAGTTACCCTCGAAAATATCAGGTTGTCGGCTAAAGTTGTAGATTGAAATTCACACGTAATTACGGTTTTCAAGGCTAAAATTAAAATAATCCACGCTTTTAATCGAAGCTTTTACACTGATCAATTCTACGCTACGGGTAGAATTTTTTTACGAGTTAGAGAATGAAATAAAATAAATAAAATCATTGAATAATCCGGGAAAAACTAAGTGTCGGTGTCACGGAAGATTTCTATGCCAAATAAGGATGCCTTGAAACTAAAATTATTAAAATGCTTGACTTTAACAAGAAGTTCAAGAATTTTTAAAGTATTCTACTGATTAAGATGGGTTAACATGAAGAATGTTGCAAATCACTCTGGCATGTTCCCTTTCCACATTTCACCTCTCTCTCTCTCTCCACTGTACAATTATGTTCATTTACTGCCATTATATCAACGAATTTTATCATCATTCGACCATTTTCCTCCCTTCCCTAACCTCTCTGACATGGTATTAAACATCCCTCTCCGCTCCATCTGGACCTCGGTGTCTTCCGTATCACCTCATCGCTCCTGTTCGTCTCCGTCCATTTCACCTTCTCCACGTCCACTATTCGAAAGGCTCGTTTCCATTCCTCAGCGTCCACGTTTACGAACCGTAAAAAGAAACGCCTCATCCTTAGGGCCGTATTCCAGAACGTTACTCAGATCTTGATTCCGTCTCCAACCTAACTCGGTTTACACTTAAGTAATTAGAGACTGCACTTGAGTACCAAACTCAAATTGTGTAGCCAAATTTCCAGAGGTCCGCTGACATCGCCTCAAGTTTTTGAAATAAAATATCTCTCCTGAAAATACTCCCACTTTTGATATTGTACTCCAGTAATGCTTGCTCTGGATGAAAAGGAGACTTATTAGTGACAAGAGTTTACGTAAATGCATTTTTTTGAATTTAACTAAGATTAATCTACGCCAAGCGAGTTGAGTTCAGTTTCAAAAATACTCTAATTCAAAAAATACTAAAAAAAAAACAAAATTCAAACTCAACGCGAATTATAGATCCGAACCACTTAGATGAAGGACTCAAGATTAAGTCAGATTCTAGAACACGGCTCTTAAGGCCGTTTTACAGGGGACACGTACTAACACAATCTGAGGTGTGCACGAAGGCGCAGTCAAAATTGCGTCGTGTAAAACGGTGAACTGCAAGAACACATGCGAGAAGGCGTACACGTGAGATGGCAAAATAGCCCCTGTTCTAATTTCATTCATACATTCGAGCAATTCCACGCCATTTTAGAAATTAATGCGGTTCTAACCTGCGCAATTCCGTGCCCCGTGTAAAACGGCCTTTAGACTCTTCATTTGTATTTTCTTTAAACTCTAACATAACGATCCCCTTCACAGCTATTTCTTATTCATGAACGCCTCCTTTGCTTGAGCTATTCTTTTCCTGATATGCTGTGCCCTTTTTCCATGATCACGAAAAAAATACAACCCCTTCTTTTTCCAACGTTAGCGGGTTGTTTCCGAAAGAATTCTTCCAAACAGCTGCTCACTTCACCCACGCCGAATCCTTTTCAAAACGTTCGCACATCCCACATGTTTGCCTTCAGCGACTAAAATAGGTGGGGAAAAGAGGAGGCGACGAGCCTCGCAATGAAAAATGAAAAAAAAAGCTGCCATGAGTGCCAGCCACCACCATTTTTGACGGCTGCTCCGTCATCGCCCCAGTGATGCGTCACGCGTCTCCGTGATCCGTCACCGATGCGACGAGGGTGCCAGACGCCAGGGCAGACGCGCCGGCTCCACATCACTGTAGGGGGGGGGGAGGAAAAAGGGGTGGACACCAGAGTACTGCATTGGGCGAAACCAGCCGATCGAATGGCAGAGAGGAAGTCCCTCGGGGTACATACAAACAAGGGCGATTTTCTGCGAATGGGACTGTGCAGGGGAAATCCGAGATCACGTGATGGGCGTAAATGACAACGACGAGAGCGTTTTTTTCACGTTGCTTACTTCGATTGGAAATATATTTTACATTAAATTTAATGTTGAATAGTGTCTTGGGGTGCAGGACTTAAAGAATTAAATGCAATTTTTTTGCCAACGTTTGGGAATATTATTAAACCTTCATCATCATGGGATATGAATGCATATAATTACATTAAATTAAAATTAAATTCGTTGCAAAAAGGTAAGCAAAATTTTTGGTCTCTTCTTCGCAATTAATTTACAATTGGATTCTTTCTTTTAACGTTATTATTGTGAAAAAACAATGTAATAATCTTTCATGCCTTTATGCACCAACTTAATATAATCATATTCATTCATAGGCCTGACGAAGGTATAAAAATACACCCATACGTTGGAATAAAATTGCATATTCTTCTTAAAGACCAACATTTCAAGACACTAATCAATGTTAAAAATTTAGGACCAGAGAAAGAAAAAAAAAACTAAATTACATTTAACATTCCCCAAGAATGTTCAGTATCAGGGCTTTGATCAAACCTATTTACATTATTCCGTTATTTTTCTATTCTATCTATCTAATCTGTATACATACAGTATTCCATTTGATTTTCTCATTTCCTTTAATAACACTGTATTTTGAGTTTCAATATTGCCCTCCGCTATTGGTTATTTCGCAGCCATATTAAAGGCTCTGGAATATCTCAACTCAGAAGTAAATTCTAGTCAGCTCATACTCTAGGCAGAGAGCTCAGATTAAATATTATGTATCGAGCAACCAAGTCCGCCGCAGTGCAAACTCTAGAGCGCCGTCTCCATCTGTCTGCACCAGTAATTCGAGATCAAGAGACCATGACATCAAACTTTGCAGTCTCACTTGTATGTTCACAATTAAGATTATCAGACTCAACAAACTTTAATTCCATTAATAAAACACGAGTTTACAAACTAAGTTATCCAAAATATTCCGTCAAATATTTCAATAGGAATTGGTATAAAAAACATTCGGACTTGCAGCAAGGATAGATCAGTTAAGTGGTTGGGACAGGTCAGATATCAATAAAAAGAAACGCTTGTAAATACCCGTGTCCTCGTCCCTAGTATTCTCACTAAATAATTTCACAAAATACAATTGAAGTTCACAATCCTTAAGGGTTAAAGAAAATATGGTTATGGGTATGGAGATAAAAGGAATACGGGACGAACTTAGTGTTATTTTGTGCGTAAGAATGTGGTATACATTATTTTCGACTTTTACTAGGATACTTCTCTCTATTCACTACAGTTTGGGTTTTAAATTGAGTTTTGGTCACTGTTTACGCTGGAAATAATGAAGGCACAAAAATGGTTCGCATCGCCGCCGATATTCACAGATTCTGTTCGATTTCGTTCAGTCCGAGTCCCATGAAAAGGACTTGGACACCTTCCTGGGGTCTAGCAAAGAAAAGAAACAACAGCCAAACTAAACAGCTGGACTAGCGTCTTTCGGAGGCGAGACTTAGTATGACTGAGTACCTTACATGATATGAGGCACGATGTGGGGGAAGTTTTTAATTATCATATATATTATAACAGAAAGGCCTTATTCAGTCATTCCGTATATGTTCCATTAATACTGCACCCACGGTGATAAATGAGGTATTATTTTCAACGTTGAATCACCGGATTCTGACAAAAAATACTATATAAATCTCAAATGTCACTATTTACCCATTAATTTGATTTAAAAGTTTCGATTTATCCATGTCGATCACTCGCTCGAGGTATATATTGACCCCCACACTTTTTTATATTCTTAACTAAAAAAAATTAATAACCCGTTACGTCCTTAATTAAACCAAAGAAATGTAACATAAGTAGTCCATAATATCAAAAATAAAATCTAAGTAAATGCGCGAAATTTTCGCACGGGTTACTCAAATGAGACGGTGCAATGCCTTCGTTAAATGAGGCAATGCAATAATTCCAGAGGATTTATTCGAACATGACGCGTTTCGTTGTTACAACAACGAAATTGAAAATGTTGTTGTATCAACGAAACGCTTAAAGGATCCTGCGGAAATATTACAATGTCTCATTTGACGAATAACTGAGTGCGTCCAATGCAGTACAATCTTGTGGACACGGCAAGGGGACATGGGTGGATGCTGGGATTTGCCGAGGATCGATCACGTGCCCTTCTCCCAGGCACCAACGAGCCGGGGCCGGCGTGGGTGGAGAAGTACTCAACGAGCAAGATCAACGGCTATGCTGCTACGACGAGGGTTCATCGAGCGAAAAAATGAAGCAAGCACTAGGGGCAAGTATGCACATGATGGTCTGGATAAGAAAACTATCACAGAACAAGTGGAATAGATAAACGGCCAAGGAGGGTCTCGGATTAGATATATTAGGTGATGATAGATGAAAAAACAAAGGTTTAAAGGGGACGCATAACTACTTCGAAACTTGCCCTACAATCTTGAAATTATCAGAGCATACAAAGTAAACTCTTGTTAATATTTACCTCTTTCTCTAATATAAAAACTTTACCCTTCAGAAAACACGAAGATAAAATTCAATACTTACCGCAAAGGAAAATATTGACAAGATCACACAAAATGTAGGTACTCTGAACTTTTCAAAATGATAAGTTAACATTTTGCATTATTTCGCCGCGAAAAAAGACAACTGAGCAGGTGAAATTCCTTCTCTGACGAGTGAAAAGACAGGCAGAAATAAATACTGAGAAGAGAGCCAATCTAAAGATGAGAGGACTCCAAACGGCAATTTATCGCAATAATCAGTGGTCCACCTAACAAATAATAATGATCAGTTCCTGCCTTAAAATGGAGGGTGATTCAATATGTAATTTTCAAGGGAATGTGAACACTGAAACTCATTGTACATGATATAAGGCACGATTTGGTGGAAGTTATTAATGTTAGTTACATGAGACATACCAATATTTATGCATGATTTATTCGAACACGACGCATTTCGTTGTTACAACATCGTGAGCACTTGAGAATATTGTTGTAACAACGAAACATGTCGTGATCATACAAATTCTGTGGAAATATTGATGTCTCATTTACCTATTAACTGAGATTCATACTTGGAAGTCACATGCTCTTGCCTACGTGACCTTATCTCCATAAATAGCACTCGGCACAACACGAGACGTTTCAGACTCCATGGGCTGGAATCAGCATAGTTAAAGAGTAATCACAAAATACCAGTATCCCTAACATCAACTACAATTAGGGTTCACGTACAACTCGCATCATTCGACATGTTTGACCTATTGTTGACGCCATAAATCAATACTCTTACACAAATTAATGTTGGTAAGTTTTACTAGCTCTCGTACGAAAGAATTATTTCCAAAATGTTTTTTTTTTAATTCTTACCCACCTTTACCTCGCAAAACGGTAGAATAGCGAAGATTTGGAGGAATAAAATGTGGTGTAGAGATAAAAGACAATATTATTTCTAATCCTTTTATACAGACATTTTTTTCTCCCCGTGAGTAGAAATATTTTTTTGCTAATTTAATTAAAATGTGATTTTATGATAACTTATACCAAATCGTTAGACCATCTCCCATGCAGTAAATTCTGTGGTGGCCTATGTTCGTCATTAGGGACAGATATATTAATAAGGGAATAAGAATCCTTCAAAGGTGATGTCAATTTTAATGGATATTGTGACTGAAAGAGCTTAAGTATTCCACCGATTATGGTAGATAACTTTCCTCTTCTATTCCTTCTCTCTCGTATACCCAACATTCTGCTCTTTATCAATGTTTTCAACATTCCCTCCCCGTTTAGTAATCGCTCAATCCATGCCTTCAAACACAATAAAAGTCTTAAAAATATGAACAGGGGCTTAAGTCCCGCACAGAGGGAACAGAGTAAATAGGCATATTGAATCCTGCAACAAAGCTCATTCAATTAACTACGCAGCCTCAGGAGCTGTTTCTATCCGTGCTTACTTGGAAGCTCCTCGCGGGAGAACTGGAGGTTTGCCAAAGCAAAACCGTGAGCGAGAGATTAATACTCGTGAATCACCCCCGGATGCAAAACGGTAACTACATTTCGTCAGCGAATCGAGTATAAAATTCAACTCTCCACGAGACGACGTTGGCATCTTTCCCACCCACCCCCGAAGCGCCCACTACGGGGCCAGAAAATCCAATTTCTGACTTCGGAGCAACTTAAGTCCTATGACGTCTTAACCCCCAGCAACGCCATCCATCACGCCGGTAACTCCGCAGGGGTGACAATTGGCCACCTAACCTTTTAAAGGGCTTTAGCCATGGCACGTTCACTCCACCGAGTCCCGCTGCCGCCGAAGTTGGGTTCTACAGTTCCGCGATTGTGTCACTTTCTCTCTAGTACCAAACTTGAACGTCCAATGGAAAAGCATCACTCCATTACTTGACCATGAGTGTTGGTGTAGCGAGGAATTTTGTTCGGGGGGGGGGGGGGGGGGGGGGGGGGGAGGGGAATTTTTGAAAAACAGGGTATTATGTAGAGGGTTTTAAACGAATTTTAACACTATTCATAATAAAAAAACTTCATTTTTCAGAGAAATCTTTGGTAAATTCATGATTTTTCAATATTCGGTTTTCTTTTGCGATGCAAAGTAAGTTTGCTTTTATATTTCGGAGGGAGGGGCCCGGACTCCTCCCCCTAGCTATGCCACTGACCAAGAGAGTTCCACAATCCGTGATGAATCATAAACTACTCGTTCAAACGTTCGCTTGTACAGTTATCGGTCAATTACTTAGCCCACGAACATGACATCACTCCTACAAAGTTTCCTCAAAGAGTAGCACCAATATCTTCGGTCATTCGCGAGCTTACTCCATGGATCAAGCGTCAATATCTGAGTGTATTTGATGCACATACTTATAATCTAAAATGCTTTTTATCCTTTAACATGCAATACCGAGTATTGTACACTGTACATCTTAGGTAACTATCAACGGGAGACGAGTGCTTGTTAGCCTGGAAAATTCAAGCCAAGAGAGTTTATTTACTGAATGAACTGGTATTCGGAGGTTCATTTATAAATTTCACCCAGATTCAAAAAGAAAACATTATATTAGGGTCGTTTACTCACAATCAGACCCGAAATTATGTTAAAATAAATCAGTAGATCGAAGGGAAAGATAAGTTACGACGCAAATAAACTCTTCCTCGTACAGCCATTACTTCACAAGTTTGATAAATAAAAACGCGACAGATGCAGCCCACTATTCATGAGTTGATGGCGTCACAATCTATAAACTTGTTCACGGAATACCACTCACTCAAGGAATAATTCGCTCAAAAGAGAGCAAACAAAAACGAACAATGCGAGGAGGAGAGGAGTAGGTGAAAAGCGGTAAACCGATTGGCAGGAGCGTGTGACGTCTTCAAATTATTTGCGAAAGGGTTAAGGCTATCGATTTTATGCAAGAAAAAAGCTCGAGAAGTATGCGATGTATCAGAAATCGTAAATTCTACAGGTTTCTTTATTTTTCAAATTCTATCCAAGTCGACAGAAAATATAAATTGGTGAAAAATTCATAGTTGCAAATTAACTATTTAGCAGTAATCACAGGCATCAATTCTTATTATTCAAGAAATTATATAGAGTGATTTCAAGGGTCTTCCCAGTTCAATTTCCTCTCGGTGACACCCCTGCACCTAACATTGACATATCAGCACCCCAGTCCCCTGTGATGTGGGCCAACACAGCGCGCGTTTTTCCGGCGACGGTGCGGCTCGCGATCAAAGGACTGGGGTGCGGTGGACGCCAAAACGCTCCCCATGTAGGACGAAAAAAAGGAATTTTGTCGAAAAAAATGAGCTCGTAAAAACCATCGGAGCGCTCAACAGATACGGAGCCGAAATTTCACCAGTTATGCATGCAGTCACAGCGACAATGAAATAAAGATGGCACACGAGGAAAAAAGGCCTTTTTCCCCTCATCAATGCAGGAAAAAAAAACATTTCAAGAATTCCCTCCGGCTAAGAGAAAATACATCATATTTGAGTTCAACCAGCAAATAAAAACCAAGAGAGTCATAAAGCCTGGCTTCCCCTTGATCCAGCCTCCAAAGGTAGACTTACATAAATATAATACAAAGAGCATTTTACTAGAGAGACAGAGAGTTTGATTGGCCATTTGCATCGCTTTAAGATATGTTATGAGTAAAAATTCCACTTAAAACTCATTACCATAAATTTGTCAGCGTATCATTATATTATAACATTATCTCTTAAAAAAAAAAACTAATAGGCTTTGAGAATGAATACCAACACTGGAATTCCGACTTCCTTTAAAACCTACCAAACTCATTGGAATGCTACTAATTAAAAAAAGCACCCAAAAGGAAAATCGTTACTAATAATATTAAGAAAGAATATATTTTTAATATAATGCGGTATATAATACATTACGGGAAAGATATTTTTTTCCGATACTTTTATTAAGTTGATAAATCATTAGAATCTGAAAGTTGAGGTATCAATTATTTTATAGCTATTAACAGTTAGTTCAACATAGCAAAAGAGTTAACATGCTGTTCGCTTTTCACATAAATGTAAAAACTTTATCGTCAAATAAGAGAGCAAATAAGGATTTTCAATGCCGCTTAAAAATATGAAGTAACACTAATGGCTACTACAGCAGATGAAATTTTACTACACCATAAGCAACATTCACTTCCACGTATAATCTCCAATAATAGGGTAGTTTCCCTCATCAAAGAAAACGAAAGGCATTGATTGCGATTCGTTACCCACCATTAGTGTATTCATAATACACAAATTATTTGGTTTTTGAAATACCGGTTTAGACGAATGGCAAGGGTCAAATTTTATCCTCATTTGAAAAAGGCCAGATTGGCGCCCATGCGATTCCACTCCACGTGACGTCACAGGGACCTAGTTTCTACACGAGGGGATAGGAGTTATACATCGTCTGAGGTTACCAATGCATGCATGAGGCACAGAGCTCAGGGAAACATGTCTTAATAATCACCTACTAAAACTGGCTAAGGTCGGAAAGTTTTCTTCGTTTGATAAGGTATTAATAATCCTTTTTTAAGCCAAGCGCTACCATTCAGCAAGGTACTCAGCTACCCGCTGGCAGCCTGCGACGTATCAGCGCTAAGCCTCGCCTCAAGGTCACCTCACCGGGCGGGAGGGGGAACCAGAAATGCGACGTACGGAGATATTTCCCGGCATTCATACTTGAGCGTCGCGTTTTCGCGCGCTTGAAAATTTTCACTTTTCATTTCATCGCGAAAAATAGATATTGTCATTTAAAAATCTAAAAGCGCGAAATACGTACTCCAGGAGTAATAATCTTTCGATTAAGGCAATAAAAAAATAATAGGAAACCACCCTATTGGTACGCATATTCAAGCAACAATATGAAGGGGACAACATTAACTCGGGGTTAGAGTATTTTCCAAAGATTAATAACATTATCAGGGTAGTTTTACGAACATTTACCAAAAAGGTATGGGGTTTTCTAAGGAATGAATTTCCTAAGTTTCTTATATTAATGTATGTGAAAGTGTTTATATCAAAATTTAAAGCTGAATTAAATCCATTATAACTCCCAAGTTTGAAATATATTTATATTTTCAACGATATACACGACTTTCCTATTTTCTTCGGTTCCCTGCATCGCTTCTGTCTAAGATCCTAGCTACTCTAAGGTTTCTACATGGGCCGAATTAACATTTAAACATTCATTGACAATTAAACATACCCTGAACGCATGCATTCCGCAGCAACTTCCCTCTCATCCAACCCCATCTCTCAGCCTCCCTTTCTCCCGAACACGTTTAACTGTGCTTTATCTATGATCCTATCCAGCCAGTGGAACCATTCCTGGACAGCGACGGGTGGACGCAGGATACACTTTGAATGGGTTGCGCCCCAGATCCGCAATAAACTACGCATTGACCCCGGCTTCACACACAGGGCATTGAGAGCGTCGCTAATCACAACGGAACGGCCAAGCAGAGGCCCCGCAGATAAACCACGCGGCACGTATGACCCCGCGGCAACGTATAAATCGCCCTAGAGGCGGATGAATGACATGGGAAGTGACTGGATTGCGATAAAGCACCCGAAGAAGACATGGTCTTCCTCGACCAGCCATGAGATCACACTTCACACCAACTTATTAATGAAAGTGAAACTTCATCGGTGGAATTACTTTCCACGCTCCTCTAAGCGTTCCACTATATGAGGGAGTAAATTATTCACAATGATATCGAGCTGACTACTTAATTTCGATTTCGCAAACTCTACAACAAGTGTTTCGACTGGCTTGCAGTCATAATCAGGTACTCTATGATAGTCAAATCCGGTACTCAGTGTGTGATGCCTGCAAGCCAGTCGAAACAGGTGTAGTAGAGTTGGTGAAATTAAAATTGAGTAGAATGTACGGCGTATTTGGGTATCTTTTAAAATATTGTTCTACTACTCACTCCGGAAAAGATTGACTACAAGATGGAGGTCGACCCGGAGTCCAAAACGTTCAAAATCTGGGCATCCCACTTCGTCTGGTTCAGTGCTGGCGAGGGTGGCAAGGCAAACAGTTTCCTTTTTCATTTTTTTTGTCGCGAAAATCATTCTGCATACGTAACGAACATATTCACGATATACCAGTATCAAGCGAGACAGTGAAGTGATTTGTCTACGATTTTTTTTCTACGAGATGCTATTGCAGACATCTGTGTACTACTGTGGTCGCCATAATTTCCGAAGTTGACTGCTAAGTGCTTACTCGCGTAAAATGAGTCCATTTGTAATATTTGGATTTGGTTATTTTCAAAGAG
Organism: Ischnura elegans; assembly: GCF_921293095.1. Lineage (NCBI taxonomy): Eukaryota > Metazoa > Arthropoda > Insecta > Odonata > Coenagrionidae > Ischnura > Ischnura elegans. The sequence goes on from NC_060252.1 coordinate 83,280,540, forward strand.
ACAATTTTTTAATAAAATCAGTTTATCACATAGATATCCCGGTGCACCGGGTATAAGTCCGTTACTAAACTCCTAGACAACTAGTCCGCTCTCTCTCACGTCTGGGAACATGTTAATGCATCACTATGAAACCTGATAAAAATCTTACATCTTGCCACCATGCGTTCTATTGCTGAAAATGGCATATAAATACAGTGGCATAGCTTGAAAAGCAAGGCGGCTGGATCGGGAGAAGGGAAAAAGGGCGATTTATGCCGGAGATGGCGGTTTATGGCACGAAAAAGGAGAGAAAGGGTGCTTCGAATGGGGAATTTGGCGGTGGGGGTGGGAACTGTGAATGGAACAGCTCGCGAGGCGGGAAAACGTGAGGAGAGGGGGGGAGGGAATCGAGCAGTAGCGGGAACGCGAAGGAGCCAGCGAGGATTGACTTCAGTCGGTGGAAGAGATAAAACATATAATGCATAAATCAGAGCTTTCCATTTTCATTCCCACCATAAAAGAAGCTTTATCCCCTTACTCATCCCTCTCTTCTCCGGCTACTCCCAGCATTCCCCGCACACGGTCCGGGGCTCGCGAAACGCGGGCGGTTCGGAATGGAAAAAAATAATAATAACACCGAAACAAAAGCGCCATCCGGCTTGAATGCGGAGAGAGAGGGGGAGAGTGGGGATTGCAGAATGAGGCCCGACGATTCTCCGTGAATTGATTCAATCGTTAACGGAGGGCGGTGGCTCATTCTCTCTTTTTTTCCCTCTCTTTTTGATTGCCGCCGACCGCGCGGGGCGGGAAAAGGAGGAGCGACTACTGGCGTGTTTTGGCACGCAAATAATTTCGGGGTGGGAGCGATTTAACGCGCCCCCTTCCATTCGTTAGCGATGTGCGGGGGAGGATTGCGGGGCCGTAAAATAGAGGCAGCCAACGTATACATCACCCGCCCTTCCGTGAAAATCCGGCTGACGTTTTTCATTCTTGACATCTGGCTCCGGGACCATTTTTCTAGGCCGCAAATAGGATTTCCGGCGTTCGAATAGGATTCATAATTCGATGAGCGCGGGGTATGCAAATGAAATCCTCGCGCCGTTTCAACCTATTCAATACGCGACATGAAAAAATAAACTAGGGCGAATACTTTGGCGATTTCCGCAGCAAATCGTGCCTCTTGCAGGATAGTCAAACACTCATCAATACGAGACTCGATGAATTGAAAACGGGAGTTGCGAACGATATTTAATTCTCAAAACCTCAACTACTTCATAACCAGAGAACTGCATTTCTATGTATCAAATATTAAGCAATCGAAGCACAAAGTGTATTCATTATGGTTGCCATAGCTAGATTAGAAAGGTCGAGGATTCAACTAACAGCCATATCTGAAATTCCAGTGAAACTACACGTGCACAAAATTCAACAATATTAAAGTTAGACTAGCTGGCAAAGTTAATCGACGATGTACTTGTAACAAATAATTTCCAAATGTTTTTACTTCTTCGTCTTACATTGATTCATCCAAAATATATCAATATCAATATAAAATAAATCAATGAAGCAAATTTACTCTTGTACACAAACGATAACAGAGACTTGAAGTTTAGTTCAAATCAAAAATCTTTAATAAACTTTCCCAACTACCGTAAATCTGAAGACCAACACAATGGAAATTTGGTCGCCAATATATCATTAAAAGCAGATATTTCCTGACGTCAAATGCCGTAAGGACTACATCAATAGATTACCAATTTATCACATGCTTCGTCATATATTGTCGGTCAAGGGAGTATATCATACGTGAGGTAAGGACAAGTATTTCAAAGGGTAAGACCGGAAAAAGAAAAGAACTTCCATCCCAAAAGGACTTTGCTCACTCCTCGAAGTAAGAACTGAAAACAGTCGTTGAGAGTACTTTTACAATCAATTAAGCTTTACAATTTAAAAAAAGACAAAATAAAGCTAATTCGGTTAGAAAAGTTAATAAAAAGAAGAAGTTTCCGAAAAGAAAGTTATGAAGAAATATTTTAATGGCAATATTACATTCTGCAATCCATTCTATCGAAAGATATTTCTCAAAGGCTTTTTTCCGAATCACACCCAGGCTACGGTCCATTTTAGGGATCTGCATCTTCGAAAAAAAATGGCGGCGGATGATGGGAAATCGGCGAGTACTTCCGTGCACCCTAAGAATTCGTCTTATTTGAAAACTCTCCAACAACCGTTGGTCGGCGGGAGCGTCCTCACATAAAACTATCCGGGGGAAAGAAAGAACAGGACGCGTTAAGACGCTCGAAAACTTCCCAGGGAACGGTAAGGAAATCCGAAATGGAAAGTGTCATAAGACATAACGACCACATCAGCGGGTTTCTAGCAGGGCGGGATCGTGAGAAACCAACACATCGGCGCCGAACAACGACCGAGAAGCAAAGAACACACACACCTTTGAATTTTCTTTTCCATTCCATGGCCTCGAGCAGGGGAGAAAGAAGGAGATGGCTCGGGACTGAAGGAGACGGGTTAAAACTCCAGGGATTCCGGGGCCTCAACGAGCTGAGTAAGCTTCTTCTATCGTCGAGAGGAAGGAATAAAGGAGATAGATACAGAGAATTGGGAGATATTGGAAGTATTGGGTAGAACTTTTTTACATTTGGTAGAAAATCGCGATACGACGATGCATCGAGGACCCTAATCTTTGCACATATCGAACAGTACCACGGGTATCGAAAACTAAAAACACCTGCTATATCTTCATTTTAATTTGCCGTTTCCAAATTTAAAATATTACTCTCACAGTTAAAATTATAGGATCTGTTTATTGCAGCCTACTATTTCTCCTCATTCCACGCGCACTCATCTAATTCCAGTGAGACTTCCCCCTCACTTTACCCTCCTCAGTAACAGGACATATGCCGTTATGTATGGTCTGAATTTCATGTTTTCTGGTTAATTAGATATTATCAAACAACATTAATGATTTATGAGCTTCTATATGATGGTGTCATCTGTCAGGAAGCAATAAACAAGCTGCAATAACGACATTTCACTCAGCTAAGCAGTAAAAAATTCAAACATCGATTTATATTGCATACAATACGCCAGGGCCGAGGAGGTTATACCTACTCACGCATCGGTCGATGGCACAAATACATAGAAAGGGAGATTTTTATCATTTCTCTGATGTCTTTATTTTTATAGACCCGATTAGAAGCGATATTTGGGATATACATCCCATTGGATGAGTTTTTGTGCACCAATAACAATTTTTACTACTCTAGGCGGTGCCATGCCTTCAAACAATATGGGACACATCGATGACCCTCGATATTCCACGTTAGGCTAGTGAGCCGACCCCGGAACTGAATGTTGCAGAAGACTGAAGCGGAGGCGAGAGCGGGCTATTTCTAGGGATCTCAAAAGGCGCTACGTGCGAGAAAACGAGCGAGTCGAAATTTTCGGAGGAAAAAGAAGCGTGTGGGCAGAAATGGAAAGAGAAGGCGTCGAATAAAAGATAACGGGGGTCCCATTAGGGCTCGGCGCGAGAGAAAATCTATTTAAGGTGTTCGGACCAGATAAGACAGGAGGCAATATTGGGAGGAGAGACTTTTTTTTGAAGTGTTAGGGGATGAAGAAAAGAAGAGGATTGAAGGAGAAGGGAAACTTCTGACGAGTAGCGACAGTTCCAAAGATAAGCTCAGTTAGCAAGAGAAAGGTGAATCACGGTTCGCTACTTCGGAATCGAATTTTTTATAATCAAGTAGGTACTTAATGTTGTACTTAGCCGACGACGCAACATTGATTGCTCCGAGTATTTGATGCATTCATTCGTTTGCTTTGGATTCGAAGAAAATCGGCAAAATACTTTACCGTCCTCGGCGGCGGCGGGGCTAATGTAAGTTCTTGCTTGCCAAACCGATGGTCGCGGGTTCGAGTCCCGCCTGGACCGTGTGCGCTAACAAAAGGCTAATGTGTTGTCCAATTATATTAAAATGATCGTAGTTAGGGCGAATTATAAACATTACTGACATTATTATTATTGAAATTCTGAATGATGAATACAGAGAATTATAAATGTACATAAAAATCTTAAAGCTAAAAACTTTTGACGACATTGACACGCAGCGGGCTTGTCTTCAGAGTATCATGCCTTTAGCACGCTTCTTGCGTCAAAAAATTTTCACATTAGCATTGCAGCTAATGTGAAAATTTTTAAGTATAAGTATTAACTCTCACCATAAAAAAATAATTGCCGCAATATTGTGATGCCGCCGTAAATATGACAGTTACGTCTCCAAATTTAAAACACGACTAGGCGATGAAAAATAAGTCCTTCACGTGAGACGAACAAAATGAGTCTGATCTCACTATTTCTTTGCAAGCTCAAATTTTTAGACAGAAAACGCAAAATAAAGGAAAAGTTCAAGATTGTTTGCTGGGAGAGGAATTCTTTGGATGGAATAGGAAAAGACAGGGGAGTTGGAAGGAGGATGTATAGGGGCAAGAGGCTATAGAAGGATGTTGGACAGGCAAGGAAGCGAAAAGACTGCTTTTGGGGGCCTCTGAAAGTGATCAGAAGAGCCCCAACCCGAAGAGCGAAATATTGGTTGAAGAAAAACGGCCACAGCAGTATCTCAAGAAATCCAACCTTAAAAGGAAGACGACTTTGATTGTGACGCAAGATTGTTTCCTAACACAGAATCATAATTAAACCATTGGAAACTTTCTTTTTTAAGGGTTAAGATCTACTAAAGAATTTTAAATTTTTTCAACGACTTGATTTACGAAGCAATCAAGTTACCTTCATAAGAAATTTTCTGGTAAAATATAAAATAATTTATAGAGGTAAATAAAATAAAAGCGGGTTAAAAGGATGCAAATAACAAACTCTTTTGATCTCAGAAAAGAAATATACGAAAAGTCAGTGGATCGATGAAACAAGCACACTAACATTTACCGAAAAAACCCTCGCAGCCCAAAAATTGCTTCTACTCGAGGGCTACAAACATGTCTCACATCAATGCACTAAATATACCCAACGACTTTTTAAAATGGGCTCACACAATATACACTTAATTCGGAATTTTTTACAAAAAATATCGTTATATACCATTCAAACACTTGTAAGGGTCGCCCACGAAGCTAACATATCACATTTATTATTTTTGGTAGTCACTACGCGCAGTTAATAATTCAAACACATTAATAATTCTTTCGAAGAAACGTAAACACAGCTAATATACGAGTAACAATGTTTGATCCAACTGCAGCTACCAATTTAGCGTTTCATCACACCATGCCACTTCCTACACAAAATGAGGATGATCTACGGTTAACAATACAGGCGAGTGCATCGGAAAGTGCCCTATATCCTTCCGTTTGCAACACATTACCCCGGGGTAACGCCCAGAGCATCGCTAAAGAGAAAATCGAAAAATACTGCTCATGCATCCGCACATAATTAACTCGAACCCGACGCTCCATTTAATGGTAAACTCACAACATAGCCTTTGAGCCCATGCTAGGCCGCATGCTCGAAACGACCCATTATTTATCTATAATCTAGGCCAGCGAGCTAACAAAAGGATGATATTGCGCCGAAAAACGCATTATTTGCGCGAAAAAAAAACAATGCGGACCCCAGTTCAAACAAGACCGATGACCAATTTCGTTACGGATAGTAACGGTAATGCTTGCCGAAGAAATTGACTCGGACGTGATCTACGGCACGCGGCTACGGATGCACACTACTAACCACCATGCATTAACTTCTATGTCCACTTCTCTTGAAACAACACGCTGGAACGAAATAACGAGCGGGCACGAAAAAAAAGAAACGCTCTCATCTCATGCGGCCATTCATCGTCGTCGTTTATGCACATTTGGAGTCGACATCTCGAATGCGCAATATGACTGCCGCATTCAAAATGGCAAAGCGGACGTAGTTGCCGTCCCCTCCACCGCCCGGCCTGACATCCGCCTCACCCCCTTAATAACCCAGGCGTCTCTCAAGAGGTGCTCATTAACACCAACTCGGGGAGTTACGGAGCGACCGTCGCTATTGCGACGCTGACTTCATCCCTACCGCCCAGATGGAAGGTTTCTCAGAATAAAGGGAGAGGAACTTAGGGATTGCAGATCACACCAACGGTTTTTTATGGTTAATCCACCCGTAGAAGTTTATGGCAATGGCGTACGTAGATCTTCATTTCGGGTGTGGGGGGCCCCTCCCTAAGAGCCATTTTACATGGGGCACGCCCTTGCATAAGTTAGCACTGAAAACATTTGTTGAAGCTGCGAGAATTCGACCTCTGCATTAGAGCATGGGCTATTTTCCATCTCGCATGCATTCTGGCAATTCACCGCTTTACAAGACGCAAAGCTGACTGCGCCTTCGCACATACGTCAGATTGCGCATTGACATGCTCAGTGTAAAACTCAAAAACCTTTACAATTCACACTGAGGGGAAAACTATTGTTAACTCCAAACATATAAGTTAGGCCCCAATATAGGAGTAATCTCGGTGAAGATAGTATATTTCACCTGCCAGAACACTTCAGGTCAAGTTCAGTTTCAGGCGATATCTACCGTTCCCATTGGCCTCTCTCAGTCACTCGCACATATGCAGTCCAGTAGCGCTTAGCGATAGCGTAAGATGATGGATCGCTAATAGTAGAGGGAGCATATTTAACTCCAAGTTAACTCATTGTAAACAAGGTAACCCCATGATACATTTAAAATACAAAAGAATGTAAAAAATCAAATTTATATTTGAGACGGAGTATCACTGCATTCCGCGGCCTTGCCTCCGTGCAAGATTTATCAAACTAATTCTGATTGCGTTTATTAATATTAAAGTATTCTACCGATTAAAGTAGGTTTCCAGGGAGTACTAAACAATAATCTGGGATCCTTCCTTTCCTTCCAGTACAGTCTTCTTCAATTCACTGTAAGGCTTACTCCCTTTCAATCCATCTAAAATTCCTATTCTCTACCTTCCCCTCCCTCATTTACCTAACATTCTACCCTCTGACACAGTTTTCAACATCCCCTCCCCACTAAGTACTCCCTCCATCCACACCTTCTGTCTCCACCGTATCTCATCTAAAAGCTGCCTCTCATCACTCACCATGTCCAGAACTTCCTCGTTCCTCCTCCTCTCTGTCCATTTCACCTTCTCCATACCCACATATGGAATGCTCTGATCACGTACGGTACTTAAATTTTCTTTATTTTCCCCATTTCTTGAAAGGGACCGGAACCTCTCGGCCCCTCGTTGCACACGACCCTGAAACATGAAACATTTGACGAAACATTTCGGCCTGTCCCCACTCCCAAATTGAAGTTCTCGGTATACCAGAGTAGCTATTACTAGAAGCTATTACTTCAAATTCTATCCATGAACCGTACACTCTTCCTAACTATCCATAATCCTTCTCTCTGTAACGGTTTTAAGCATTCTATCTCCTGTCAGTACGCGCAACATCCACACCCTGTGTCCTTATTAGTAGTTATCTCTTCACCAACCATATCAAAAATTTCCTTCATTCTCAACGAGAAAAAAATGGATAATCATTTAGAATTCTTAAATTATACATTCTCATAGCGCTATTAAGCGGAAAAATTGAAGGATATCGCACTTTTTCAGGCAGCATATTGATTCGCGAAAAATTAGTATGCTGGCGGTGTTTGCAGAGAAACACGGACCCTGAGGGAGATCTACAATTGGTTAAAGACATATTGTCATATTGAGACATGGGCAGAGAGAAAAATATAGAACGTTCCGATGGATGAAGAAAACGAACCAGAAAGCCCACGATATATTGTGCGAGGCCATGCCGAAAAATTAACTGGTAGAAGGATACGGTGCAATGGAAATGAAGGAGGGTTTACGGATATAGCATCCTATGGAAAAAATAAAATAGGTGAATAGGGGCCTCTGGAAATCAGTCATAAATTACCCAATATCAGTACGTCGACTTACATTTAAACATACCTTACCTATGGTGAATTACCTCCAATGACGACTTATGATATTCCTTCAAACATAAGTTCACCAATTTTCTAGCGTAATTAACATTCAAATACTCTTCTCATCACTCATAAATATGTACACGCTTGCGTACGCAGTTAACAGCAACATATACAGTTTGTATTTACACGGAATTTAAAGGTACGCCCGCATTTTCTGACTGATCAAAATATCGTGATTGAAAAATGAACTGCTTCACTAATTCAGATACATGTCACACACACTGACACAGCTGAGTTTTGAAAAATACATGAATTTTCTATATACCCATTAATAACAGTGGTGCAACCTCATAGCTAAAAAAAATGCAAGTTCATAACTGGATCGATTCTGCGCTGCCCCTAACCTCCGTCTCTCCATCACCAACTGACAAAAATATGACCTACCCCCGATTGACAAATCTCTGGACCCAAAGGTATGGCGACTCCCATGACTGATCATATAGGTTAGCAAAGGCCACAAGCAGGGAAAAGCTATACACGTTTTCAGCACCCACAGCGATTTACACGGCAAAACATTCCTCGCGCCACGTGAGTCGGCCACGGGAAAGCAGAGAAGTCACCCGTAGCCGTTAATTACGCATCTGCAACGCAAATTGACCATCGACTGGATCCAAATTTAGCAGCGCAGCGGCGCTTCGTTATTACGAGCGACCAGATACTGCATTGGATATTTTACGCGATGAAAGCAAAATTGGTACTTATGCCGTGAGGACCACCTATTTCGATCCCGAGTGAAAATTTCTGCGGACGGACTCGTTTCAAACCCCAACATAAACGTTGGTATAAAAATGATTTCTTCTTCACCCCTGAATAATTGAGTAGTACTCACAACGTTAGCCGTATCTGTTTCTCTCATTCCAAAAATTCGGTTGGATAAGCGAGGCTGGCGAAACAGTTCACCCCGTGACGATCCAATCACCGGGAAAATTAAAACGAAGCGATGCGCAAGTTGCCAACAACTCGTACAAATAGCCAAAGGCATATTCTCCATTGAACGGTAAAAATCAAAATGTGGCGATCGGAAATGTATGACTTCCTGGAAAAAATGTTAGCATATAGTGAGATTGTGTAGAGACTTATCATGTTTGAATAATAACCGCATGCATGCATAAATTTACTATTTAATTTATTGACTTAAATTTGCATTTCTCTATTCAAGAAAAGAAAATACCTTAATCAAAGCGGAATTCGGCATTTTTCTTTACATTTAACGCTATTTACAGCTCACGCAGAGACAACGCAGTCAAATAAATTAATACTCTGGATACCCCGGTATAATCGAATTTCCGATGCGTTCCAGCGTTTCGATTTATTAACCGCCGGTTTTCTGAACTTACTCTAGGAAATTGAGTACATATTTCGTTCCATTTTCATTCATAAACCATAAACAAATTGTCGTAGAAAATAATCATTCCTCTAAATGAGAGGATAAATTCTTTATTGAAATGAGTTCAAACTTAGATCTTGTCAAGAGAAATTAAATCTTAAAAATGGAGGAAGAATGAGCTGCAATCAAGTGGTAGATACTTAGCAATTCCATTAAAAAAATAATGAGAGAAGTTCAAAATTATGATAGTAATTTGAATTTGCAAGATTAAATGTTTAGAAGGAGGGTAATGGCGCTCGCTAATGATGGTATACAGAAATGACTCAATGCAAATAGCACAAATATCATTTTGTAGTGAAAATTTGGAATAAAATATTTAGAGCAACTTATCTAAATATGACGAGAGTTAACTTCGCCTTTTAATAGACCAAGTTTACACAGGTTTATTAGACGAAAAACACGAAAAAAAAAAATGTCAGCATTAGTAGACGTAGAGAGGCATAGTGATGACACTAGATAATGGTGGTCCGAACTATATTTCAAACCAGTAAATTATTCCTTTCATCAACAACCAAGAGGGAATATCACGTAAATTGGAAGCGGGCGTAAATATGAACGCTGATTGGAGCCGAAATCGTACACAGCCGTAGCACGAATGGCTGTCACGGACACCTACGCAGGCTCCTAAAATATAGCCCGAAACGGGCGAATACCTTCGAAATTGCGCCATTAGGCAAAACGGCGCGAGAACCAATGACAAGAGACGGGGGCAATAATAACGACGCAAATGAATAAATGGCGAAACGAATTTGGACTTTAAATGGGAAACCAATCACGGAAAATAATTCCGGTTGATTAATAGGGCGTGATTCGCGGAGGAGACGAAAATACGCGCCTCCACCACGCTCCAACCGGCAATCACTATGGCCTCTCTGGGATTCCTGGAGCGTGCGAAACACCGCACACGGCCCGCGCTAATGATAACGTGGCCAGAAGCGGCGGGGATGAGAAGGTTGGCGCGACGAATTAAGCACTCGATTCCGAAACGCGGGACCGTTTCCCGAGCATTGACCGATGCCGCTCCATTCCACCGAACAGGGACACCGGCGACGCCTGGGACTGCATTTTCACTCTGGACCATTGTGCCTTCGCTGATCTGGCGCGGCACACTCCCGTAAACGTGACGCGTCGAACCTCAGAGCGGCGATCATAGTTTGCCGACCAGATCGATGGCTCTTCAGCGGCTGGAGCAGAGGAGAATCCGCTGTTCCGCGAAATGATGATCATTTACGCACGTCTGCAGCTCTGCTGTGAGCACTCTCGGAAAATCTATGCTCGTTCTATTGTTAGAGGTGATCTACCGGCTTAGGCAGGTTAATATGGAACCGTGCGCGCAAATGCTAGCGCTCAAAGCTGCAGAACCCGATTCGCTGGCGATGGCGAAGAGGCTCTAATATGCTGCAGTAAGAGCATACGTACGAAGTAAGGAACTGGTATGAACTTTTAAAATAAAGATTATTATTATTCTACTTGTTCTCTACGTTTATTATTCCGCATTTCGTCTTGCTGATTCTATTTCTTGCATTTACTATTACACCATCGCAATACGCACTCATGAATTGGGAGTACGGAATCAGTATCGGAGTGCGTAATCAGTACTCACACCTGCAAATGCATTCCCTACGATTTTCTTTCTACAGTTATACATATGGCTTATCTCCCGGCATTACATTGCATGCATTACTTACTTATTTTCATCCACCTCAGCCGCTTGAAAAACGTCCTTCCTTCGACAAAAGATACCGAATCCTCACACAGTTCAGCAGGGACTCAATCCATCTACACGTTCACCATCTTGATTGTTTTTATCCACAAGTTACCCTAAAAAATGATTATATCAAGGACTTATTTATTACCTAGTCCCCTGCCCATATGTTTTTTCCACCCCTCAGCAAATATCTCGAAGGCCTGAATCGTATGTCCATTCTCTTTAGTTTAATTCCACTTTTCTCCAGAGCACAGTGCTCCATAAAACGTCGAGCAGCTGCTAACACTTTTCTTCCTACTTTCACATACAAAATTTGCCATTTACTTTTTCCTGCTTCTTAATGCCTGCATTGACAGCGTTCAAAATAGCTGCGTAAAACTACTTAGGATAGCTGAAATTTCTTATAAAAACGTATTCCCGGTCAACAACATTTTTCAACGAATGTGAACAAATAGCAGTCATCTGCACTAATGAGCGAATTTAGGTGTCTATTTCCGATTATTACAAGAAAATAAAACGAAAAATACACTGACATATCAATGCCATAGAAAAATAACGAAAATCTGGATAAACACTCCACAAAGGTGGAATTCGATGCCACGGCCCATGGTTTGCATAGACGGTACTCCGCAGCCACGGATGCCAATATTTCTGCCGCCTTAACAATAAGGGTAAGAATCTTGACTTTCATCACGGGGGCCTAATGTTTGCAACTGATCACCATACTGCTCCCATGTTGGATCGCCCTAACTCGAATACGAAGAGGGACATCTACGAAACGAAATGCCTCTTCAACCGGGCAAGTGGAATCCCTCGAGTATTTACGGGCCATCATTATGTGCCCCACTGGATTCCTCCGCGGCCATACGCGGTATACGTGCCGACTCGCAGAGGCGCCTCGCGGCCACGGCGCCAAACGTAGAGAGAGTTCGCGCGCGCGATAATTCACTAGCACGCCATTATGCGCTCGAATGGGCTGGATAAAGGGCCGTGGCGGCGCTGGATTTCGCGGCTAATCTGCGTAGCCCGACGCCTCCCGGCTCCAGAATGAGAAAAAAGGCGTCGCCAACGCGCCCTTGCAGAAAACCAGGGATTCTCGGCCGCGGAAGAGCATTCGGCGACGCCCAGACGGAATAATTGGTGCCGTTAGGGAGCACTACACCAACGCAAGGTGGCCAACATTCTGGAAAGTTATGAAATTTCGTTGCGAATTGAATACTCATGGAATCTCAAAAAATATAACTAGATATATTATAACTTCTGTACATGTGAAATGGTGATATTCCCCTCATGCATTGGTTTATCTCAGATGTTTGAATGTTCAGCACTTTATTATGAGCTATTTTGATAGCTCTACGTGGTCACGCTATCTCTTGACTGTTTGCCATGAAATTCATAAGATAATCGCATTTATATTCTAGGTTACGCCATTCAGATCATGGTTCCTAAAAAAAATATTCAGTATCCAACGTAAAAAAAAATCAATTCTAATTCAGGATTAATCTTAATGGCACTTATCGTGCTTTTACTAACACGCCCAAAGATATTCCGTCAATTACATATTATGAAACGGTCTGGGAAATTGAGTAAATATAATCACAAGTCTGGATAAGTCAGAGACTGTTTTATATTCGAGCAGCCGCCCAGGGAAGTTTTCCACGAATGCCTGGCGTTTAATTTTCGCGCCAAGAGCCACGGCCGGCATCAACGGCGTTAAAAGTGGGGACGGTGGGAATTAGCGGCCGACGACGAGGGAAATTGAATGAAGGGAGTGTCGCATCCCAACGCCGTCTCTCCAAGCTTCCATATCTGCCGGGCGCAGCCTTGCCTTACCATTAGTACGACGAGGCCGGGAGCTATTGGAAAAATAGCGCCGCACACAATTCAGACGTCGAGCAGACGACGGCAAAGGGAAAGAATCCTCAACTCGTTCACGTATTTCGAAGAGCTCGCAACAATCATCACATCACACTTCGGCAGAAAAAAAACACCGGATAGGACAATGAATCATTCGAGTTCCATTGCACGCTACTTTGTCTCAATTTAACGTTCTGCCGACATTACCGACGGTTAGGAGCGCTTTTATAACGCGGAAAAGCGAAATAGAATTATGGAGTTATGTGATTATTACTTGAATTAATATTTATTATGCCAACGTAAACATTAACAGCTGATATCCGAAAATTTTTATTTTAGGTGTGTCAAACTCTATGGATTGTTCTATGGATAAGTGAGAGCAATCAAATCAATAATGGCATTTCATTGATCTAATGCTGCAACTTGAAAAACAAGGGTTTAGGGTGAGGTTCAACCAACTTATAGTGAGGAGAAGACAGCGATAGCAGGATAAATGATAATTCCAGCACCTCCGCCAGGTAGTAAAGTCAAAGACATTTAAGCAATGGAACATAATGGTTCTAAAACAGTATAACAGTATTCCCATACATCCTAAAGTGCGACTTTGAAAAACTACCTGTTAATTAAATATTGACAAAAAGATGATGATACATTTCATACAGACGCTGCTACAAAATTTCATTTCTAATTCGCAAAAAAGTACTAATTAAAACAGCAGCTAAAATTACGGTCACCAACCTACTGCCATTAATAAACTCATTGGTTAAAGCCGAAACATGACATTTTTATGCTCATATCCAGCGTCATAATTTACTTAAGTATGTTTTATTCCTTTTAAAACGTTTTAGGCCGGATACCACTATAATTAAACCATTTACCCAGCTCGCCAACCAATTTTACCATAATTTTAACAAACTTCATTTTGAAACATAGTTACTGCTTTAGCTAAGGCACTGAACGCAATACAACAGCTCCTCTGCTACACTTACAGAGCCAGTAAATCAAACAAAAAAATTAAAGGATTAAAATTATGTAATTTTCTTTTAGAAATCTGGGAATTCCGGGAAAGCGTACGTCATCTCTTGACAAGAAAGATGGCTTGAACTTTACCAATGCAATTCCTAAGGCCGAAAATCAACAAAGACAATTATACAATCAAATGTAAATATTAGCTCAAGGAGCAGGTACGAGAGACTAACCACTCGTATGAGTATTAAAAATCAAACAAAGAAAAATAGGCACCTGAAATATTTTTTCGCGTTCAGCTAAAGCTGAGATTGCATGCCTGAAGCAAAAACGGAGACTGAGGATTTTATTTGGCGAACTTATTTTTCGGAAAAACGATCATATTTTTACAGCGAGAGATATGACGCATGAAATAACACGACGAGTACAACGAGCCTTACCGTAGTTCGTTGGAGCTCGCCCTGTGCACCCTCAATCCGGAATAAAGCGACCTCACTCGATCAACGAGGAAGTCACCGACCTCACCATGGCAACATCAACGCTTTCCAAATCTATCCCGGGAGAAAATGATTTACAGAGGCCGAAAATTTAAACGAAACAAATCGCTCATTTTGGAAGGTAGATGAATAAGTCTTGATCACTACATTTTTTATGATGCTATCCTTTGATAGTTCGTCAGGAAAAGGTTTGGATACGTGAGATCATATTAGAACGTTATTTTACATCTCGAAGCCCAGGGTTAAAATACTGGCGGATAACTTCAGAAGAATTCACGTAAGGCACACATGAATTGAAAGGATTGTAGTCTCATACGAATTCTTTCTTAAATACCGATTGTAATATTGTATTGCAATCGCACATTCAATGCAGCTCCAAACCTAATATTATATCTACCTAACACTAGGTCCTGCAAAATTTTGAAAAAAAATTAAAATGCTAATTACTATGCATATTCAAAAGAAAAATCTTGCGACAGCACCGGCGCTATTTTTATATAATTTCATCTTATGGGTGGACCCAGACAGTTAAGAATGTAAAATTTTAACAGAGCACTATTCAACTTCATCACTAAAAATAGACCCCTAATGGTGAAAGAAAGAACGATTTTTGATGAGGACACAATAGAAATATTGTGCATTTCGTCAAGACCGTACTGAGAGCTCGTAAGAGAAAGATGCGGAAAAGCTACTTAGTGGAAAGCACGCAGAATCCATGGCTTTCCCCCAACTACGCCGGCTGATTGCAACACTCAATCATTTTCATCGGAATTTCAACTACGCATGTATCAATAGCTCAGGTCAGCCAACAAGGTCAAGCGTGGTATCACTGCTTCCTTGTACGGTTAAGAATACTGCGGTTGCGAGAATCGCGGGTGTAACTCTAGCAAAATACAAAAAAGGAAAAAAACATATTACACAACCAAGCCACCGCCAGACTAGGCTGTTAAATTTGCATGCCATTCGAAGTTAAAGAATGTATGGAGTTTCGTTCGGAAGTATAGCTATTTAGCGGATTATTTGTCAAATAAAATACCGAATAAATCGTACTACTTTGATTTGCTAGAAATCAGCACTGTGTCTAAATAAACGTATTGGAATTCGATTTTCTGATGTTGAATGCCAATCACAAAATTAGACAAAGATTTCCAGGGCGGTGTGGATAAATATTCCCTTGATAGTTGAAATGCCTGCATCTTATCGCCATGACTGGTCACAGGATATTTCATAATGGAGCTCAGCAAATTACTTGAACTTTCATCCATCAATTCCTTAAATGAATGCCCAAGGGATGTAGATCCGAAAGGTATACAACTTCACTGGACAAAAAATTTGTATCCAAGTTATTCATACTGAGAACTAGCCCGAGCTGCAATTAGAGAAGAAGTATGCGAAAAATAACAAAAAAAATTCGCCCAGCAGATCAGGAAAATCTGTCCTAAAAGCATCTGGTAAGGCATCAAGAAGATTTAAAAAGAGATTTGAGGTTTTAGGAGATTTTGAAAAGCAACACAAGCATAGCGTGTAGGCGCTTAGTGGTAAAAATATGAATAATGGATAAAAAGATGAGTATGAACCATAAAAAGAGGCTGGAGACAATTTCACGAATAGGAATACAACAATTGTTAAGTTTGAACATTCAAGGCAGAGGGTGTATGAAAAAATTCATCTTCAGTTTGATTTATGATTTCCATGGAAGAATGCGATATTAATAACGGCAAATTGGCACAAGCCCATCCTTTAACGTAGAATATTACAAATGTTCCTACCCTTTTGCCGGTATATCTTGGAGGAAAAATGCACGAAATGGCTTAATTTAAAGATCTTTAACGAAAAAGGTATATTATTGTATTAGTTTCACAATTTACACCATTTAACCATACTTTTCACGAATTCAAGCTTATAAATCGATATCGATTTGAAAAAAATGGCGAAATGCAGTAGGAATCTATTTTAGGAGTTTAATTTGACATTAAATCATGGCAATTTTCTTAAATCGGTTTCCTTACGGGTCATTCTACCTGATTTTTTTTGTTAAATTTAAGTCGAATGACCCAGGAAAAAAACAAAGTGCATGAGGAATGCAGAATAAACAGTGCGGAATCATACCGCCTCGACAAGCCACGCGGAAATCTCTAGAGAGACCAGAACGTGACCGCAGCGTCGATCACATTGCTCCAAGAGGAATTCATTACCATTCTCTTAGCAAGGAAAAACAACTAGCAAAGATCAATTCTATCCATCAAAATCTTCCTCGTGACCTGGAAACAGCTTCGCGTTCGCGTAAAAACGCATCGCAATTTTAAGGGGGTCCACTCCTCATGCCTGATTAGATCGGAGATTGCGACCGTGGCAATTGAATTTCGTTTGCAGAACTCGAAATACCTGTTTCGCGAGGCAAAGGACTAATTTCAGCGACTCCCTTTGGAGTAAGAACCATTCCAGTGTAGAGAACCAGGGGAAAATACTGAAAGGTGACCAATCGAAGTTATTTTGGGATTGCATACTCATTCCGCGGGGAGAGTTCGCAATGAATGTTGACCGAAAGAGAAATGAAACGTCAGCAAAACAAAACAAAAGACCATCATCAGAGGCGAAGTGAAAATATCGCACACGAGAGACGTATCAGAAAACGATTGAATGCTCGCGTTGGGCGATGTTCTCCTGAACGATATATTAAAATATTCAAACTACGAGTGATTGCCAGGCTTCCTACCAATTTCCAATACACATTTTATCCATTCACCTCATTCTGAAAGAGTAAGCGGTGTGGTAATTATGAAGAAAATGCGCAGGCAAAAGAGGGACAAAATTGATGACTTAATGCCTGTAACAGCATTTCGGCAAAAAGTTGCACAAAATTATCGAAATTTATAAAAATTAGATTGCTCTAGAAAATAAAGTTCGGTTAAACAGAAAGTAAATTTAGCAGAAAATTGTAAAGAGCTAATTCATCGTGCGAAAAAATTTTCTACAATGACTGACGATTTTTATGACACATTTTCGTATTGTTGCACCGTGAGACCTAGATACAAGGAAAAAATGTGAGGAGAAGATAAACAACAAGGTTAACATTGAGTGAAACGTTGTACGATCCGTGTTAAGTTTGGAAGATGAGCGTGCAGTATGAAGAAAGTTCGAGATGTGTTTGAGTTGAAAAGTCGAAAAAATGAGATGGAGAGAAAGAAAGAGGACTGAAGAGGTATTAGATACGGTCAGGAAGGACAGGAATATTATGGATGTGATGAAGAGTAAACGAAATACGTGGGCGAGTGGATACGGAGGTGGAAAATGGAGGAATAGTGGTTCGGAAATCAGGGAGCGAGGAATCTGAGGGAAAGAATGTTTTGAAAGGGATGAAGTCGCGTAAGAAATGAAGAAGTAAAAAACCAAGTAGCCATCCATACTAGAGTTGTCAATTTACACGGCTTTACATGGAAGCTTGCCTTCGATGGTAGATCTTCTCCAATCCAATATAGTCAATTAATAGGTGTTATTGTGGAAATTATTTGTTTCATGCTGCGTAGCGCCCACGTTGATCGGACGGCAGAAGAGAGTGACGACTATAAATTTCCACTTTCCTTCCGATGAAGAGCTAAAAACAGGCGTTTTACTCTCGATTACTATAGAATATGCAACATAATAAAATAATGAGTTTTCTATAAATTTCAAATTCTCTTAATCAGTAATAAAAGTTTGGAAGACAAGCACATTAGAAATCTGGAAACAATTCACGGTTCGATTAACGGGTATGTATTCCGTGACCATACACCATTCAAGGACGATGATCACGCAAGAAACTCACCTAAGACATCAATTAACGCACCCTTTCTGAACATCCCCGGAGGCTCATCCGGAGCAAGAAGATTACAACCCCTCCCACGTTGGCTAAATCGATATCAGGGCAAACGGAAGCTTGTACCGCTGGAACGCGGCTGAAGGCATGTACACGCCAATTAAACGAGGTGTATACCATTACTATGGGCATTGAAAAACGTGAAACAAGATGCGATAATCTTGCTCGATTGTCCAACGGCCTTCTTACACAATACATTAGCACTGCCTTCTTACAATCAACTCGAGAAGTTTACTCACTTCTCACACCCCAAACGTTTGAGCTTATATCCCTTCGCATCAACCATACTTTCCCAATAATACGTCGCAAGCAACATAAAAGGCACCGGTATTCACCAACCCTTTCTCCACAGAGTCAAGGTCGCGTTAAAAACTATTTAAGTATTAAAATTCGAAACGTTGTGAGAAAGTGAATGGCCAACTATTTCGCAAGAAAACAAGAAAAAAATACCAAAGTAACTGAATCTGAGATGGTTATATTTTTGGCGAGAGGTGAAGATTTTACTTGCATAATTTCGGTAGCAAATAGCTGTATTGAATCCAACTTTCCTCACTAAATCGTTAAAACCAACAAATTTATAACCCTCTTCCATTCAGCCTTTTCTCCCCTCAACAATGCCTTAAAGCTCCATACTATTTTTGAACTTCACATTTACTAAAGATCGTGGTGACAAAGTGAAAGTGAAGGACACAGACTACCTTTGTCTCTTACTGTTCACCATACCTACCGTCGCTAGGTATAGTGAAAACATAAGCTAGCTCCAAGCGTGTACAAGAAAATAAGGGCTGCGAGAGGAGCACGTAGCGATAAATCGGATGCATGCAAACATGGCTTTAGGGTAGGGAAGTTCCGACAACCCACGAACGCGATCAGGTGATAGAATGATCAATGATGATGAATACGATTCGTTCCCGCGGGGGTCTCACCACTATTGAATCGAATGCAAGCTGGGATCGGAAAAAAAACACAACGAATACTTCAGATACGTTATCAGTGCCATCACCGGCATGACGCCAGCGCGGGATCCACCCGTGACCAACAAACATAAAATCCTAACCCACATCGGGGTAAGGGCGGAGAGATGGGGGAGCCTTGACACAGATAAGTTGATTGATTTTTCCCGCTCCTCCAAACCCTTCCCCACTCCTTTCCAGGGTATAAACCTTCACCATTTCAACCGTGTCGATTCACGGACACTCGTCGGGGGTAAACAAGACCGTTGCAACGCTAAAAATAACGCCGCCCGCGGAGAACAAAGTAGGCGCGAATAAACGCTCCCGAATGAAACGGTAAAGGAGGGAAACGTCGAGTGGCAACAGACGTGGGGTTGATGGGGGAGTTTCCGCATTTTTCCCTCCCAGAGCGCGACACAATCGAACGACGGAGTTAGAGACGTGGGCGTGACAAAAGGGATGCTTGCAACTCCTCTCCCCTTCGCGGAAGACGCGTGGAGGCGCGAAAAAATTCGAGCTGGATGGGAATTCGATGGCGTCAATATCAAGGACTATGGATCGTCGTGGTGAGGAATGGGGGCACGGTGGCAGAGGCCGATAGGGGAACACTACCACGGTAAATCCGGCGGAGAAAAACGAACGTCCTTTTCCAGTCACGGGCCAAAACTAGAATTCATCAAGTTTGCGGACGAAAGCCATAAAATTCTACAGAGCTCACCAAACAGCCGGAAAATTTTGAACTGGTTCAGTAATTCAATATTACAGAATTTTATTAGTCCACGGCACACTGCGAAATGTTCGTTGAATTCATCGAAAATAATGGCATCGTACTTGAATTCAATAATCTAAGTTTGACCGCTGTGATACACTGCCTAACATCGGACAATATCACAAGACGGCGAAACGAGTCGCAAAAACATCCAGAAAAGTACAATACTAATGATTCTGCCATAGAGTAAAAACTATGCCAGGTGTAAAGGAAAAATTTTCAACGCCATATTTCTAAATGAACTGAAACATGCGATAATATTTTTCTACAAATATACTTAAAATATCAAAAACCAAAAATACCTCAGAGATCAATGACTACATTAAATACGAAAATAATAAATTTAATTAAAATCAGTTCCTCAAAAAATTTCGATTGACCTTGTACTGCAATTAAAATATTGTTTTAGTGTGGATATTTCGGAAACAGAAAATGAATTAACACCCACTATATTTACGTCATCAGATTCCATCATTCCACGAAATGCCTATTTCAACAGCCAAATTTTCTTCCTTATTGCTTTAAAACGTCGACTTCTTATATCCGGCTAACAACGATAGTAAGTAAAACAGCAACATTGCCAAATTTATACACCTTAGTTATTATAAACTTCACTTAGTTATCTATTCCGAGGAGCCCTCATCTAAAAAGACATGAACAGAATTAATTTGAACAATAAGACGACGGCGCGGGGATACAAACTAACAATGGGCAGGAGCTCCCCCAGCTTGTATCCAGCCTCATCCTGGAAGGTACAGCAATACCAAGGGAACATCAAGTGGCTCCTCCAATTTGAAAGCCACCCTCATCGGACCTCAAGTTTACGACTGAACGTGCTTCGCTCATTTCTGGGTTTACGTCGAGCGATTGCCTCCAAAATAACCATTGCCGACACGATCATTCAACGAAGCGACTTTATCTGATCGTGCGCCTGGGATTAAAACGAGCGGTCATTAATTAGAGCGGTCGTAAATTTTCGCCGGAGGTTTTCAGCTCCAAGGAGTTTCTGGCAAGGGAGGGAAGAAAGGAAGTATACTTCCAGGTGGTTTCTTCTAATGCCTCAGGGGGAGGTGGCAATTTCAAAGAGGCCTGAGAAACATAACATACAATTCTCTGGATAAGAGATACAAGAAACTAACCAAAGCATTTAAGGAGTACTCACAATGAAGCAGCAGTAAATTTTAACAATGATGATAACACGGCGTAAAGTAATAAAAACCGGCTAATAAAACCATATTTCGAAGTGGCGAACGCTGGCTCTGGCAGAGGGTGAAATATACGAGACTTTTATTGAGACACGTCTTTCAAAAACATAATTATATCCTTCATCCACGAAGGCGTCTTACTTCTCTGCAACGAATCATCAATTCATAACAAAATCCATCAATTTATAAAAAAAACACTGTTCTCACGCATTTTTCGATAATTTCATCATTTACCCACAATATGTACCTTGAGTATTTAACGTAAGAAGTGAAAATACCTTAACAGGGCCATTTTTTGTATGATTTCGACATTGCTTCCAGTGCACCTCACCCCATATTCCTTCCCCTGTAGTCGCTAAAACAAGGGAACGACTCAGATGGAAATCCATGGTTTGACTGGATACATTTCTGAAAGTTAAATAACTACATATTTACGGAAGTTACCGCCGTTACTAATTTGCAGTGCCCCGTTTACAAAGGTATCATCCTTGGCGGTATACAGATTTCAACACACTCGTGTAATGCGTGGCGGTAGATCACAAGGGGTCTACAAGATCGCGTATTAATTTACACCACCACTAAAATAAAAGCCTTAAGATACAGCGAGAGTAAAATTGCATTATTGTGGTGGTGGGTGACGAGTCAATCACGTATAGCACGAATGAACCTGATAAATACATGTTCCTTAAAATCCCCCTCCCTGCCAACAACCTACCACCTGGCCGAAGCAATCTTGTCGGCCATTGTACGCACCTTGCAAAGAACTCCGCTGCCTTAACCAGGATTTTCTAAGAAATCCGTCAGGCACCTACCAACATGTAACCTAGCCTAGAAATCGAGTCTCTTTTCTCAAGGATACCGTTGGCGAACAGTTTCAAATACTACGATGCCATTTTCACCATAATGAACCTATCTCGACATGATTTGGAATCAACGTATTTAATTCACAATGGGAAGTTCTACAAACAGGTCGAAGATGTATCTATGGGCCCACCGCTATCTCCAGCCTCGGCAAGCCTGTTCATGGAAGAATTTGAAGAGAAAGCACTGACGACAGCTCGTCAGCGGCTATTGGTATGTTGAAGAGGCACAGAAGGTTACACGGTAGGATGATGGTTTGGTGACTTCATATTTATCCTCAACCATTGATATGAACTTATTTTTTAAGTTTGTCTGAGCCCAATATTAGCTTAATTCTTTCTACCTTAGCAGACAATTAATGTTTAGGAACATTTCATGAACGTATCCAGTGCCTAATTTCGCATGATTGCGACGAAACTCATACAGGATTCCCAACCACAGCTGTTTCAGAAAGACTAACCACCACTCACTGGATCGATTCTCCTCACGGAATGGAGCCTTACAACCTGGTGCGGTGGTCTACGCTAATTACGACTGACCGAGAACTAACGAGACCCTGACGTCAGCGAACGTGACGCGTTGAAAACCATTTTCACGAGTCACGTGACAATAATGATCGGATAAAAGGGTTCCGATAATGTGGGCGTGATTAAAGGAAAGCATTTGAAGTTTACAGAGCAATGGAGAGATTGGAGACCAGGGATTGAGGAAGATAACATAGGTGGCACTCAGCTACGGATTAAAATTTAACGACGTCGAAAGAGAATAGTTCAAGGGCTCCATCGTCGCAGACGTATTGCAGTGTTTCTCTTCGTCTTCGCGACTATCTGATGCTGATTTCGGTTCGTATGGCTTATAATACTGCAGCCAAGGTGTCAATTCAGAGGTGATTAGTGGAGATAGCTTATGATGCGGTCCCATGCTCTACTGATGTGGAACATTTGGTCTTTGTTTTAGTTATTTTTTGCTACATTACTTTAGATAGGTTCCTGCATTTGTCTGCCACAGAACCCTTCACTACTTTGACCATTAATGTGAATATCTAAATAAAATTTACCACCACCTCTTAACCCCTGGCGATGACAATGTTCATAAAAAATTGTAGTGATGTATAATATATCCTAGGATTACGGCATTGACCCGAGCACCGAACTTCGGGACTTAGGGTTTCAACCCCTAATCATGGCGGGAGAGAAAACGGTGGAGTCATTCTCAACTTCAAGCAGAGAACTAGAGGTGATACGAGATCCGAGGAAGCCGTACTACTCGTGGAGGAAAACCAATTGCGTTGCACGACGAGACTCAATTAAGCCACCAAACTTATTACCCCATCTCCCTCTCCCGAGCTCTAATTCTGCCTTGCATCTATTCCTGAAACCACGAGCCATTCCGACGGGAAGGGTATGTCAAGGAAAAGAACTTAAAAACATAATTACAATTAGAAATTTATAACCTCATAACATATTGGTACCAACAGTGAGAAGAAAAAGGAAGCTAAAATTGATGCTGGAATGCCATAAAACAATTACAACGATTACGGAAGGTTTACTGAAGCATTTCACGAATCACCCCGGACAGTCACCCCTTCTTTATTGAACTTCAGTCTTTTATTAATATTAAAGCCTACCCGCTTTAATTATGTCTGCAAATCCTATTACCTTACACGCTCATTTCCCCACACATGAACATTCTTTCTTTTTCAGCATCAGGTTTCAGCATCCTCAACTCGCTTAGTGCTCGCTTAGTAAGTATTCTCCAGATCTTCTCATGAACAAAATTATGTTGCACTTCTGGAATCTTGACAACATACACAATAATACATATTTATAACAGCAGAATAGTTTGACTCTATAGACAGCTTAGTAGAGGATAACCCCTACATGGTCAAGGATATTAAACGATGGGTTTATGATTACGCATTAACTTATGAGAGAATCGTCACATATGGATTGGAAGAAAAGGCTAGCAAAGAGTATGATCATGAAGGGGTACTCAAAGATGCGGAATCGTAGACAATGAGGATGGAGTACTACAAAAGACTACAAACAATTGAAGCAAAAAAGATTGAATGGATAGAAAGGTAAAGGAACTAGGTAGTGTTAGACGAGATGGGTGGGGATGAGGAGAATACACAGGAAAATAAATCGGTGACATGGAAGAATGTTTGGTAAGTGAGGAAGGCGGGCAGAGAGAACGGTTTATAGATAAATGAAAGGCCCTTACAGCGAAAACGAAGGGAAGTTCAATGTGAGAGGGAGAGAGATTCTTTGAGTTAATCCTCTCACATGGTAATACTCATTCAAATTCCTGAAACACGCTTATACTCACTGCGTAGATGAGAGGGTAAATTTAGAAAATCAATACACACTTTCAAGCCTTACTTACGCTGAAAAATCAAAATGAAGAAAAAAATACAACCTGGAAATGGGAATAAGCAAAGGTCAAGAGTAATAATAGCGTGTAAATTTAAAAATCAATCTACCACCACCGATAAAATACCTGTTTAAAAAAATGAATTTATAATTGTATGTTGTATGCTATATACTACATTACTAAAGTAGATTTACCAATGATTTTCGTATTATACTATGTACCATGATTTCAAAATCACTTGAAGTTAAAACTATTATTTCGAGCTTAGTTAGCACGCATAAAATTGTAGCTATGAAGTGCTACTTAAACCCAGACCAGCGTCATTATTAGAACACCTAAGCATTTCGCTATAAGTTATTATAAATCATCTCCAAACACACGCATAATGTTAAAGGACTATAAAACATGAATTTATTGAGAGAATATTATCAGCGAGCAAATTTTAGGCATGATATTTGAGTTAAAAGCCAAGCCAGATTCTCATTTATTAATGCGGCAAATATAAACGGTTTAAATTCACCGAGTGAACTCGTGAACAGGAAATTTATGATTTTTTTTCTTTTTTTTAATAAGCACATCAATAACTTGATACAACCCATTCCCTTGCGGCAAGATTTGATCTCGAACATAAAATAAACTCTCTGCAGCGTACCGCATCGAGTCACTAATGCAAAATTTTGCATCGCATTAATTGACCTAATCCTCTACGTGAGTGTTGGCTCAACACACCGCGTTCAAACCGCTTTATAAATGCACATTAAATGAATATTTAATGGGAGCGAAAAGAGAAAAAATTGACGCGTAATGAATACGTTCCCTGCGAAAGGTGAGTGAAAATAATGAAAACCTGACATCGACAACAAATATGATGTGACTTGCAGTCAGTATACACCACAGATTTCTCATCGTTTTAGCTGATTATTAGCGACATCACTTATGCACATATGATGATAAGCTATAAGCAAATATAGAAAATATTTTGAGTACACAAGATTAAAATTACGTCAAAAGAATATCCTGACAGGTGGGTAAATAAAAAACTTGGGATTGTGATGAAACTTGCAATGTGACTGAAGGAAAAAATAATTACAATAAAGATAAGTCTGAAGCACGAGGAAAATAACAAGGATTGTGAACGACATTAACATTGGTGTAACGTTTACCGAACATAGGAGAGGAATAGGTGAACGAAGATTTGCTGATATTAAAATTTAAATTGTAGGTCAGCTTTAGCGTGACCCTACTTTAGCTGGTACATTACCTCAAATAAAGGTTAAAATAAGCAAAATAAAAAAACAGCTTTTTGTTCCTTGTTGATAAGATAACAGCCAATTATTATTAAAATCCACGCGATTACCGGAGGATCACCATTCAAAACTGTTTCATTGATCAATTCCTTTCCAAGTACGGATCTTTCAATAGTCAATTCAATATCGCCGGTACACTAAATCCTCAATCTCCGCCGAATTTATTCTCTCCTTCTATGGAATGTCTGTCCTAGCATATAATATCCCTCCTCAACCTGCACACAATTCTGAAGCGTATTAATTGAAAAAAAAAATTGGAAGCTGGGGAGCCCGGAATTCAAAATATTCTCATTCCTCGAAAATAAATACTTTTTTACGAGAAAAGGATAGAGAACAAGAAAATTTGTGCGGTTCTTTATTGATTTTCGATAAAAAATAACAGCTCCGCTGACAAGGAGTAACCCTAACGCAACCCAGAATTCTCCGCAGAAATGCATGACGTTGAATCACTCGTAAAAATGAGGTGATTCCGGGAGATGACAAAAGATAATGACTATTCGGGCGCATAAATAAATCATCAACCTTCGACAAATTCCGCTTCCGAGAAAGGTTCCCTAACCTACCCTTGATCCATGGGAATGACTCACACCGAATAACAGCACGCTACTAATGGCATAGCGATAGCTACGATTTAATCTTTTAAAGGCCTTGCTTTATTTCACTCGTCGCACATATAATGTTCCCATGACCTAAGAATATTTCGTGCACTATCTGAATTACATGTCATTCCATTATATATCCCGGCTGGTACTCAAATTCTTAGAAAATTAAACGAAGCAAAAGCTTACAATTATTACTTCAGCTATAAAATGTAAATAGCGAGAGAAAACATTATTTGTTTCGATAAATTCATGTCGGCAATTTCCGCTATGCGTTTATTCAACATTTTACTTCCTGATTATATCAGAACAATGAGGCGGTTTGATTAATGCGAACAGCTTATAGCATATTTACAAGAAGTTTATTATGCATTCATGATGATAAGAACGTTTAAAAAAATTATGACAATGATCCAATTAAAGGTCAGTTGGAGCGAAGTTATCTCCCGCATAATGAAAAAATCAATATATGCTTAGGGAAAATACGATGATTATTTGAATAATGGCGAACTTCGTCACCTTCTGGGAATAATCGCTACGTAGCATACGTGATCAATTCTCTTTAAACAAACATTATGTAATGAAACAATGCATCGTTTCAAAGTGAGGAAATGATTTCGGTACATGAGCTGTAATTTTACACCTATAAATGAAAAGTGATTGTTTGCTAAGGAAACAACCGCTTCAGCCCACAAGATTCACATCCTCTTCGACAAAGGTAATCACTGCTTCCGCCAAACAGTGGAAATTATTTCTCCTAAACAATTGAACATATCGTTAGTGCAATATATTTTAAGGGCAATGATTTATGGCGATTCAGTGAAA
This sequence comes from Ischnura elegans, assembly GCF_921293095.1. Taxonomy (NCBI): domain Eukaryota; kingdom Metazoa; phylum Arthropoda; class Insecta; order Odonata; family Coenagrionidae; genus Ischnura; species Ischnura elegans. The sequence continues at coordinate 83,307,720 of NC_060252.1, forward strand.
AAATTTCTTGTCATGTGAAACAAGAAATATTTTATGCAGAGAATATAAATAAAAGACAGCTAAATAATCGCAGAAAAAAGGTCACTTCATTATTGATATGTGCTATAATTAGAAAGTTGCGAATGATGTATCATTTAACTTTGGGAAGTTAGGAAGTGTATCAAAACTGTAGCAGTAATATTAAATATTATTAAAGTATTCAACCGATTAAGATAGGTTTCCATGTATTTAAGAGTATTTAAGGGGTATTCTGGTAGTCTCCCCTCCCTTCATGGACTTCTCTCTTTAATCCACAATAAGGTCCACTCCTTTTCATTATATCAAAAAATCCTATCCTCTCCCTCGTGTACCCAACATTCTATCCTCAAACACTGTTTTATACATCCCCTCCCCGCTAAGTACTCGCTCCATCCATACCTTCCGACTCCTTCGTATCTCAAGTAATTGCAATTTGATTAGATAATAAAATGGAAACATTTATTTGCGAACGAACCTAAACTTCTCGACTACAAACCCGGGAACTAAGTGTTCTCAGCGCCGGTTAAGGGCCCAGTCAGCCCTGAACACACTGCATCACTAAGGTTTGGAAAACGTCCTCTTGACCACGAACCGCGAAAATTGAACGAGTGGGCGTGAGTCACGAAATGCGTCACCACCGGTGAGAGGAAAGATTATTAGCACAATTTCCAACAACACAGAGGAGATATGAATCGCGCGCCCGGCGACTAGTGCGTCATCCTGAAACGACGCCCGTCACGCCAACTGGTGAGCCAAAATGCCTCGGACTCATGAATAATGGAGAGGTGGACAAACACACATCCAAACTTTCTCCGAAAGAAATGCTGTAGACATAGATACCAAATCCAAAGATAAAAAAACAACGAGGGAACTAATTGAACTCCAAGCGGAACACCCTATCGGAGTGATTCATTCCACTGCAAATTGAATCATTACGTCATCCGATAGGATATTGAAGTTATTGTTATTCGTCGCAGTAGGGCATGCACAAGCCGAAAACGAAGATCACATAAGATCGAGCGGCTTTCGAAATGAACCTAGACAGAGTCACCAGTAAATGCAAGGCAGTGCGCAAATTCCACAGATGAAAATTCTTCTGCCTTGTCCTATGCAGAAATCAAGATATTCCCAATAATTTACTAAAATTAACGCAAATTAGGGATATCCTGGTTCGATTGAAGTCGAGGCGAATTATCTTCTATTGCGACGCCGCTCCGATTTTGCTAGCGCAAATGGGGTAATGAATACTCCCAATGCCCACTGAAACGTTGAGATATGCAAAAAACTAGAGATGTGCGAATAGTATCCGCGAATACTCGAATACCTCGAATACTAGAAAGTATTCGATATTCGAGATTTCGAATAGTTATGCGAAAAGTACCGCCTTGAATACCTCGAATACTTTGAATTTCGCGTCATACACTGTCGCACGCACGTCTTTGGTAGTGACTCGGAAAAATGTAGAGAACTGTCGTCATTTAGTGCTCGCAGCGCCGTTTTACGTAAGTTGACGAATTGCATCAAATTCGTGGATTTTAGCGGTGAAAAGTGTTCGACGAGGGGAACCGAAAATAGTCGGGTGAAAAAATCCGAAAATCCCCGATTCCCCCCACCGGGAGAAACTCAGTGCCGTGGGATAGCAACCTTAGGTCATTTCCCACGATCCGCTATCCCCCTCCATTCAGCACTCGCCTCAACCACTCTGACGCTTCTCTCTTCTCCGAAATCAAACAAAAGGTCCCAGCTCGCGCAGGGATCGCATTACGAAGACCCCTGCTTCGAAAAAAATATCGAGTTACGAGAACAATAAAAACGTGTTTCACGCCCTCCCCCCTTTTCTCACCCACTGACCTTTTTATGGCTACCTGCTTCGAAGTTCCCCATTTCTGGAGGTCAACTGCTGTGTGAGTACCGTGGGATACTTACATTAGCGCATTTCCCAAGGTCAGGTATCCCTCTCCATTCAGCACTAGCCCCCCCTCTGAGGCTTTCCTCTTCTTCAAAATAAAAAAAAGGTCACAGCTCGCGCAGGGATCATATTACGAAGACCTTAGCTTCGAAAAAATACGCGAGAACAATAGAAACGTGTTTCGGGCCCTCCCTTTCCTCCCCCACTGACCTTTTTTTTCCTACCAGCTTCGAAGTTCCCCATTTTTGTGGAGGTCAACCGCTGCATGAGTCATCTATTAGCACAAAGGGTGTCTAAGAATGACTTTCGTCAATTGATGTTACACCTTTATTGAATTGAAATATTAGTAATGTGCGCGTAATTTCAAAAAGAATAAGACCAAACACGACGTATTTCTGAGTTTATTTAAGCATTTTACGCAAAGAAATAAATGTCAAAACACGACGGAGACTTAGCATTCTGGCGAAACTCGATATGAGCAGCAGAGCTTCTCGGAAGTTGATGCGGTATTTTTTTCCGAAAACATATATCAAGTTACAATTTATGAGTGGTGCTATAAATCTTTATTGTTACAGTCACAGACAAAAGGATATTTTCTCAGAATATTTGGTTTCTCCCTGATTGCAATTCCAATTCATTTTCTTATCTCGAGAGAACTCCCAAAGATGGACTGAAAATAATGAAGAAAATCCGGTGGAAAAGAGCTTGTATTTTGCAAAATGCCTCAGATTGTCAGCTAGCACTTGGCAGCAGGAGTGGGGGTAAAGCGATGTTAGTTGAATTAATTATATGCCCAATTGTTTCCATAAAATTAAATTATTCATTAATCAGCTAAATTCCTGTTTGAATCACTTTAAGGAAATCAAAATTACTCCCCAAAATCTTGTGTTGCCTGCTGCATAGGCAACCGAGTCAAACATTCCAGCATTCATCATTTAGTATTCGAGGTATTCGAAATTCGAGGTATTCGAATATTCGAGCTATGATTTAATATTCGAATTCGATATTCGAATTCGAGAAATCTGCTATTCGACCCATCTCTACAAAAAACACATGCTCCATCCCTTCTTCACTTTCATTACTAATGTTTCGTTTCTTATGGAATAGAAAGAAATAAAACGTCATGGAAGTTAAAGAGAATATTTCATGACCAGGGCGGCTGATTTAAACGTTACACGTTCTAAACTGGGGTCGACGTCATGAATCGAAGGCTTTCTAGAACTCGAGTTGTTGGTTTTTTATCTTGACAGACCCATATTTAAGCGATCATAGATGATTCAAGGCTTTTCTCATCAAACCGACGCATTTTCTGCCACCTAGCACGTTGTCCATGTCGGCTCTATCGACCGTAAACGCTTGAGAAATGATCAAAATCTACACAACCTGCAATATGCCTATATAGGCGAGTAGCGGGATGTGTTAGGACGCCAGCCGTTATCAAGTACAAGAATACTAATAACAATATATTCCCCTTAGCGAGAGATTTGACTGCCTAAGCTTGACCTAACATTTACTATAGGTTATACAGCTCAAAGGAAAACCGATTTCCTTAGTCAATCCGTTTGGCAAAATATCTCTCCTATTTTATCACTTCCTTCGGACCTGGAAATATAGTGCGGCTCCATGATAATGCTCTACGAGCCGCTCTGAAAAGTTTCTTTTCCTCGTTTCTTCAGGAATCTAAGTCTAGCACGTAACCTCAAGGTCTCTGGCAGCTCCCTACCTAATGCGTGCATTAAAAATCTCTCTCTTCGCTCGTACAATTGCCACATTGGGAAGAGCCATCTACTGTATTCAAGGTTGGCGACTTGTTCAAGGTCTGAGGGCGTATTGGACACAGACCAAAGGGGATCCCGGAGGGAGAAGCCTCTTGAAAACCGATACAATAATCCTCAGTATGCGGTTTCCAGGGTGCCAAAGCTTCATGGGAACGCCCACGTGGCTCAGGGAAAGGAAGGCTAAGGGCCCACAATCATGACTGTGTGAATTTTACGGTGAGAATGTGAGTGGCTTGGTACTGGGTGATCCCAGCACTCAACCCATCAACCCCTAGGCGGGAACGTTGCGTCGAGCACGCGAATCAACCACCATTCAACCCGAGAGCAATTGCACACAATGCCACCCCAAAATATTAGTGCCGATCAATATCATTACCCAGCGGGAAACCCACGGACTCATCGCTTTAAGCGTCAGGAAGTATTCGCCAGGCAAACCTGAGAACATTCCAACCTGTCGCTTTGTCGCTGATGACGCATATGGCTGTCAAATAGAAACAATATAAAATTACTTTCATTCCTCCACTCAGATTAGCATCCAATAGCAAGTCCAATGAGTCTATAAGCTCACGTCCTAACTCTACGGCTTTTCAGAATGCAGTATTTCCCAAATCCATTACATTTTGTAGTATCTACATGAGACAGTAAGACCGGGAAACCTTCCTCAATTGTCGAAGAAATAAAAAATTACTCTAAAAATCACGTAAAAACTGCGTACAACAATAAATCACAGAAGAGGCCATACATCACCTAATCAATAAAAGTGATTAATATGCCAGTTTGCATGAAATTTGAATAGCCCAAACTTATGTTTAACAGAGGCAAAGAAAATATTATAATGCTTGAGTTCGCAAACCGTACGCATCCTACCCCTTTATCTGCCTAAGCATAACAGGAACATATCGATGCATTATTCACCAAGTATCATTATAGTAATGCTTATATCAATATATTATAACACAAAAAGAACAAGTGACCACAGAAGTCAGGAGTTTTGATACTGGGTATGCAGGAAATTATGGAATGTTATGGGATATTTATTAGCATTAAAAAATAGTTGATCAAATCCGATTGCTCAGGAATTTACATTTCCATCGTATTAAATGAATGAACTTCCAAGAAATGAATTCTATTATCTGAAACAAATCATTATTACTAAGGTTCATTTTTATATGAAATTCTATTCGTGTACATCATAACAGTTAAAAAATTGCAACATTCATCAAACGAGGGCATGAACTCTTTCGGCCGTGACAATTTTCCGCAATTCAGGTTGACTTCATATCCATTGAAATATTATAACGTTCTCTAAAATATTAAAATGGTGATAAATATCACCAAGTTATCGGTAACATCTATCACTTGGAAGAGTTCTTCGTCTACACTATTCTTAGCCATGTCAGTGCTCGACAATAACTTCTATTCCTTAAAAATCTCATTACTTGGTGCACATTGAGCCTTCTCTTTCTTACCTATCACCAGAGCTATAAGAGAGCAAAGCGCCGATTCACCCAGAAGGGGCTTTAACGCGTGACTGTATTTTATTCTCTCACTTCGGCAGTGTTCCTTGGGATACATGAATGATGCGTTTCCTGGCATATTTGAGATGGTGGAGGGGACGAGCGAGAGAAGTCATTTCACGTGCCTTCGCGTGTCTTCGGCGCGGAACTTTTCCCATATATCGCAAATGTAGACGACGAGCATAGACCTTCGAGGGAGAACTTGGAGTTTCAGCGCGGCATAATGCCTTGAGGACGTTCAAAAACGACAACGCTCGACTTTGAGAGCGAAGGAAAAAAATAATCAAGCCGACCCCATTCCTGTCTTGAGAGCGCCTAACGTCACGTCTTCCCGGAACGGGGCCAAATCATGTGAACTGCTTCCTACACGCGCGAAAAATTAAAAAAAGGAAGACTCGCGATGCCCCTGATCACTCTTTACTGGAATACACAATGGCTTCCCTCACTCGTGAAAACTATACACCCAACAAAGCCTTTCCTGGAAAGGATCATACTTCAAGACAAGAATATTTATAAAACATCCCTTGGTTAAATATTGATCCGAAAAATTAATTGCCAGTCACGCAGGGGAATACAAATCACCCATTGGTACTGTAACATATAAATTTTCACGTTTTTCTGAACAGTAAGTTGAAGTAAAAGTGTGAAGAAAAGAGGTTTATTCACAGTCACGGACGGGAATATAAACGTAACATAAGTATGACAGCGAATTTCCTTTCACGATTCCCTTAGCAGCATTAGTTGAAGTAAAGATGGGCACGAAAGGCTGAGGGGCATTCGCTGTCTTTTTGCACAAAATAAATTCAGAATGAAGAGGCGAGGAAGCAAGCAGCGAATAGGCGTTCGAAATGTGGTCTTAGTGGAATGAGCGGGGGGCGGAGAAAATAACGAACGAGGTACAGCGGTAGTGATGAGAAAGGAAACGCTTAGAAGAGAAGAGGAGGAAGCGCATTAAGTGGTAACCGAAGGCATTGGCGGGAAAGGGTAAGCTGAGCTTCGTATTAAAGAGATGTTAGATAAACGAGAAGGGGAAAGAATGAAATCAGCGTTGAGCATGGATTTGATAATTGGCTTAAATACCTTCGAGTTGTATCCAATACGTGTTGCATTCAGTTCAGAGCATTTATTACACCCTTTACTGTAATTACATCAAGAGGAGAAAGCTCAAATTTTCAAGTTACTCCATAATACTGTGCATTTCGTAATATTTTTTTCAAATTTGTCACTGTACGTTCACGATTATTTTATCAAAAAAGATTTGACAATTACTTTGAGCTATGCAAAAAAAAACTAGATAAAAGACTAGATCAACAAGCTACACACCAAGTTATAGAGCCTATACTTCTCATTGCAGAATTCACGCGATCACAAGATATCCATTGTCCGAAAACAACTCGAAGAAACTAACTAACTACATTTGTACTAAACTTGACCGCGAAGGACAAATGATAAATAAGGGGAATACAAAATCACTTCCGATGGATTCCTCGAAATGCATGCTAAGAATAAAAAAAAATCACTGAAATTCATAATTCTGATTTCCGACAAAGCGGTTCTACCGTAGAATGATGACGCAAAGTAAATGGAGGAATAATTAATAAATATTAAGCAAACCGTGGAATGAAAAAAGTAGAGAAGGATTATAGACACGGCACTCCTTCGGTAAATATACAATAAAATGAGAAGGCAGAAAAAAGCAAAAATGGCAATTAATATTAATTATAAGACGTGTTATCGCTCTCTGAGAGACTCCAAATAAATAGTTGGAGCACAACCTATCCTGAACCTTTTTTTGCCATTTTCACAGGTGGCCACACGGTGATACCAAATCGGCTGTACCAACATTCTCTGTCTACTGGTAGAGATTAAAATTTTGCGTAGCGGTAACCGAGGGAACTAATTTTTAATTCATCATACGGATGACGAACGACGAATTCATAACTCAATATCATATGCGCACTGAAGGATGGAAATTGAGTCGCTCCGAGCGAATCCAGAACGGTAAGTGCTCGTTTCCCATTCTACTTTGAAGAAATATTTAGTAATTTTTACGAACACCTAAAGCGGATAATTGGGTCCCATCATCGCTAACAACGGTACGCTAACAACTAGGAGAAATGAGACGAATGACAGTTCGGCGAAATTCCAAGGAGAGAAGATTGGGCCTCTAACTCATAAGTACGCATTGCTTGGTCGTAAATTTAAATTTCTTGATGATCATGCTTTCAATTCGCGTCTACGAGCTCTTATATCGTCACAAGTGACGTAGTATTCGTCGAAAGTCATTATAGATCGCATAAAGAGAGATTTACAGTTTTATTTTAAGAAGAGTTAGAATCCATGATACCATAACAAGTAGGTAAAAAAGACTATTTCATACAGAAATGAGATTTTGAGCATAAACTCCTACCCTGAGTTTACATATGCTTGCATCAAATCAGACTACTAATGGAGATGCGGTTGGCACTTCCTTAATACTTTCTACCTTAGAAATGTGAAAAATAATACTCTTTTGCGTAAACAAAGAAAAAATCTCACTACGTTTATATTGAAACGAACTTAGATTAAAATCAATGAGAGTGAAATGAGTCAATGAAGCAAATCGCGAGTGTAGGCTTGATCAAATTTCTATTCAAGCAACAGTGCAAAATTAATATTTCACAGCTAAGCGGTTTCAAGATAAAATAGATTTTGACAGTACCATTATCAGGTGTACCTCGAATACCAGGTCTTAATTTGGTACTAATCAGTGGCTTAGTAATTTCCACTTCATTGAAGTTTACCACACCACGTCTCATTACGGAGGGATTGAGTACTTTCCCGGCGTACGATGCTTACGAAGTTCTCTCGGGTTTGCAGCCTCGTTAGAATATTACACGCTGCTGACTTTTCAATGGTTATCTCTGCCACCACCATCAGGTCTGATAACAAGACAGAACTTCCTAAAACCCTCATAAGGTAATCCATTGCTAATTGTTTTAAATCCATTTCAGTGATAGGATATAACGCAAAAATTCCCTTTTTTTAAGAACGGATATGTTGATAGAATACTAACAGGGGATAAACAACGACAATATCGGCGATTAACAAGTGATAATTTGATAAAAATGTTGTCGAGAGAAATTCAAAGGGTCAATATTGAAAAATCCATGCGCAAGCACTCCAAATCGTCCTTCAACATGCATCAGCCGTATCTTAAGTTTCAAAGCCCCCATCTTCAGATAAAGGCTGCGATAGATTTCTTCGAGATTCTCTGAGAGCCTTTTACGTGCTCTAGATGTGCTGATGAAACCCACCCAGGAAACCTTGTAAGAGAATATCCTTTGAAAGACGAGGGCGCTCGGAAAAAGGAAGGGCTCAGTGGACATGGGGGATAATCTTTTGAGGGAGGGGGAGAAAGGGCGGGATGGGAGAACTTACCTTCGGGCCAGCTGTCGAACACATGCTGTGCTATGTCCCCCGCGGAGTCGCTTGAACTGAAGAGAAATTCCTTAGTCTTCCCACTGACAAGAATCAGCCGCAGGTTAATCTGTGAATGACAAAAGAAAAGAGATCCGTTAAAGAGATCCGGTCACGTTGAAGACGCCGCCTAGAGAAAGGTAGACATTAAAAAATTAACTTACTCCGAAGCTCAGACCTCCACCAGATGTCAATTAAATACGAGAATAAAGCAATGAACTCTGCCCCGATTTCATTCAGTACTCTACACAGTGCGAACACAAGTCCCTAGGTCATTGTACTCTTATCAGAAGTACAAAGAAAAGAGGTATCAAAGCATGAATGGAAACTGAGGCAAAGACGGGGCTATTAGAAGAGTGCATAAAGAAATTCCGTGAGTGGGCTTCAAACACACGTCGACACTTCATTAGTAGGTAATGATATAATAATTCTAGCGGTTAAGGTAGGTTTACGTGTAGCATTTTGCGAATCAACCCGACCTGTGTCCCCTCGCCAATTGGGCTTCCCCAGTTAATTCAAAATAAGGCCCAATAAATAAGACCTCGAGAAATAATTGCGCCCAAAAAGTTAGTGATAACACAAATGAAAGATAAAAGCGCGTAAGGGAAAATTCCTTATTAGAGTCAGCAGAATAAATAAGCAGTGAAATAAGATTTTCCCGTAAAGAAAGAATGGTGACATATTACCGCACTAAATAAGGACTAAAGGCATGAGTTGAAAAATGTTACCGAGCATAGATACAAAATTAGGAAATTCCATGAGCATGGGAAAGGATATTAATGGCATATCGCCAGATGAACAGTAAACGGAGCCATTTGTGTCAAATCGTTATCAATTTGCCAAACAATTTTTTGACAATATATCGCTAATCACAACCACATTAGGTATGTCCCACAAGCAAAAGCAATGAGCACTATCATTTTTCATAAAACTAAATCTCATAGTCCGTCATAATAACAGATTTATTAATAATTTAACATAAGTACTTATATTCGAGAGTATTGCATTGATTAAATGACTTTGAAATTTGAAAGGCAGACCGTGAAATGAATGGGGAGGAAAAAGGATGAAGAAGAATCAGACATGGTGAAGGTACAAATAATTCTAAAGAAATAAATGAAAATAGGGTCAGAGGGCGCTTGTATTGAAGGGAGAAGGCACTCGTAACCTAATTTAACAGTTTTATGTGCAAAACAATGAAAACAAGAATAACAATATCTAAACGTTCGCTAAAATATGGCAAGAAGAGATTGCCCGTATACAAAATGTAGAAGAAATGCCGTCGAAGAGGAACAGTCTCCGGCGATTGATTAAAATATACCGAAATACACAAGAAGCCTACTTCAATTACTCAATGGCCGCTAGAAACAGTATTATATGGAGTAAGCTCGAGCGATAGTTTGAGAAAATCATTCTTTCGTGTTCCTTCTATTTGAATTATACGAAGAAAAAAAACGAAACCATCGTTCTCACAAAACGACGACTTTAGGAGACCATTCTAAAATCTTAAAGTTGAATTATACAAGCCATATTTTACTGAAGTCGCCACACACAAATAAATCCTCATATCTGCACTTATAACAATTCCGTCAAAAGCGAGACGCAGTAGAAAAACAATTACGTAAGAGAATAATTTCTTATTTGCGTTCCTAGCGCATGGGAAGATTTTCCACTCAATAGAGCAAATATGAAGCATTGCGGTGTGATAAACTCTCTTTACCCCATCCTCATGCGACGACGTATTCACTGGATGAATTCCACGGAAAAATATGGAAACTGAAACCTGACACCGATGAGAAATAGGATTGGAATAAATTTTTCACCTGATTCGGGAGCGCCAGGAGAAATTCAAAGCGGAGTAAACGGTTGGGCGTTCCAAGAGGGGAGCAGAACATTCGGAGCACACGCCGGTGACCTCGCCTTCTGATAAACGCAGCCGCTATGCAACTGGCAAAGGCCGTGCTAAATGGTCCGTGACGACCATTGATAGGCGAAACGCGAAAACGGTAACCGAGGAGAGGCTGGGAGAGAGATGTATGCATAGAGATGTAGACCTGTGAACGCTGGCAACGGCCTCCACTCAATGAAATCCATTTCTCCCACAAAGTAACATCATCATCGTTAATGCTCCAAGATAAAGAAGCCGGCCCGCACTGAGGCATTCCCTTATAATGAGTAATAACAAGACCACATACGAGCTGCGTCCTTGTAAACTCTCTAAGGAAAGTGAATTAACTGGCAGGGAAGAAAAAGTGAAGTAAACCATTACTTATACAGGATAACGTTTTCCTGAGCTATTGGAGGAGATAGATTAATTTCAATTTCATCGTAAGCACTATTTCAAATTTCATAAAACAAGCGCATACTGTTAAGTAAGCACCGTGGTGTAAGTAATTTGATTGTTCGCTGAGTGACTTTGATTCCGTCCTTAATACTCCCAAATACGAGCAATCTAGGATAGCCACGACGAATTGCAAAACAGCAATACCTAAGAGAACTCTAAATAATTCTATTTTATTCATGACTATGGCCACCAAGCTGTGAGGAGAGATGAACCACATTCGAACAAATATACAATGAGATGCTCAGAAATAATATCACCAAACAAGAGAAAGTGAGAGTGAACATCCCGAGGTAAAACATGACGCCACCATCACTTCTTGATAATTGATTCTGCCACCTTAGTCCTAAACCACCGTTCATACATGCTCAACATTTTATTCTATATTTAAACAATAAAATGTACGGTTCACTGTAATGTCTCTTTTCCCGAAGAACAATGACAGAGAGAAAGAGAAGAAGAATTGCACATCGAAACGTATCGAAGATTTAATTCGGGACGATTGGAAAAAACTGTGCAAATTATTAATAGTGTTTGAAAGATGCTTCGCGTTTTGGATACTTGAATCCCTGAGAACGATGGGCGAGTTGAACATCAAAACGGAAGGAGATATAGAGGGCCTTAGCCGATGTGAGACCAGAGAAATCTTCACTGCCACTGACGGAAAGTAGTATGCAGGGAACTTTTGGTAGAAAAATGTGACCAAGACGTGAAAGAAATGGGTCCAACAATGGCAGAGGTAGGCAGTTGAGCGAGAGGAATTCCCGAAGAACAACGCATTCGGGGAAAATAATGGGCAAGACTTTCCAACGACCCGCCATTAAAGCAGTGAAATATTTATGATAATGACGATTGTGCGGACGAAGATACAAAGCGAAACTTCTTTCTAGACACTGCACCCAGCTGATGTGGCGAAAAGTTACTCTCTTCGACTGAAAAATATGCACCATTCCTCAAAAACTTTCAACCATACTTTGCCTGGCATCAAACACACTTGCTGTATCCAAAGACGGAGGAGGGGGAGGAAAATAACTGAGGAAGCGCGAATGGATATCTGCATGATTGCAGTGCACTATCTCATTTCCGACAATTTAAGTCACTGATGACGCGACGGTGACTTTCGCGGCTTGGCAGCAAGCGATAACTCAACATCGATGCTGGATGTCAACTGAAAGTCGATAACCCGATGGTCGATTGTCAACCGATTTGCGACCGTCGGCTATGCATACAAGGTCAAAGAAGGTATTCGAACATCAAAAACAACCGTCGAAGATTCTCATTCAATCGAGAACCACACATAATTAAAACAACACATTCCCGACCGTCGCCTACAATACATAGCTCAAGTAGAAAATCGACCAGACATTAAGTATCAAGCGACCATATACAATAGATTGCCCATTCCATCACAATTATCGCGATAGATGTCGGTCAATGAATTTTAGAAATCGACATTCGATGTGTTGTCTCGTGAAGAGTATGGCGACATGAGGCGAGAGGAAAATGAACAAGGAAATGCTAGACCTCGAGTGTGGGGACAGGAAACTGATAGATAAGGGAGGATACAGAAGGAAGAGACACATAGGTTAACTTAAGCGTGATGGAACCCTGAGGGCATTGATAGCGTGTGGGATGTTGGGTGAACGGGGAGGGGGAGAGCGCGAAGCGCGAAATGGGATAGTGGAGGCTATGATGGGAGCTAGGCTGGAGGTTGAGCTGCGAAAAATACCACAGAAAATGGAGACGCGAGAGTGGAGGACTCTATAACGTGATGGACCCGAGCGACCAATCTGCATTCGAGTAATCCTACCCCACATGGCTAATTATTCAGTAATAAAATATTACATACGTATAGATAGGTTTTCATGAAGACATTCACGGATCACCCCTGACTCTTTCCCATCATGGACCTCCCTCTTCAGTTTATATAAGACCTTCATTCGATCCATATATCCTCATCTCTTCCACCCCTTGCCTGAAATTCTTCCCTCAAAACCTTCTGTCTCCTCCGAAACTCCTCTAGACGTCTTTCATCCTCGCCCACCATGTCTAGCACTCCCTCGTTCCTTTCTCTATGTCCATTTCACCTTCTCCATTCTCCTCCATTCCCAAATCTCTAACGCCTCCTCTCTTTTCTCTTCCTCCTTCCCAGGAGACCACGTTTCCGCACCCACAACCACTAAACCTTAGATCAGACTATTCACTAGCCTTTTCTTCACTATTATTACACGATCATCTTATCAGTTCATTTCTATAAAAAAACGCCTCCTTCGCCAAAGCTATTCTTTTCGTGATATCCTAACTGCTATGTCCGTTTTCCTCAGTTAGCCAAATAGTTAAATTGCTTCATCTGCCACAGTTAACGGTTACATAACCATGATTATTAAAACTCCACGAAAAAAATCACCCTCAGAACAAGCTTGAGATACTGAGTAGCCAAAGATTCTGGACAGCGTGGGACACATTGCTGCCACTGGGGCGAAGTTAGGGAGACGCAGCGTTCCCTGTAGTGAACAATCCTGAGAACAGGCGTGCAGTGAACGGCCTGGGATGAAGCAGAGTTGATAAATAATGCAGGAGGGAGTTTAATGAAGAGCACTTAAAAAGGCGGGAGGCGGAGCCGTGCTTTAAGGACGACCGGTCGATCCCTCAATCCCGACCCTTGATGCCCACTCTGCACCTCCGCGCTACCCTTGGAAAAAACGCCACACTCACATTCTCCACAAAATCCTTTCCCTTTCACGTTCTTACCCATGATATCCTCTGCATGTCCCCATTTTGGCTTCAGAGGGAGCACTATAAGAGCGCTTGATACAACTGCGCAGTAACCAAAATCCCAGATCACCTTTGAAACCGCGTTACTTTGGGAAATAGCCGATAAAAATATTATTTATGATATTCTAACGATCAAAAGTAAGTAGCAAACAACGGTTAAGTTCACACGGAACATTTTCATAATCACACAAGACCATCCTCTCGAATCACAATTAACTTACCTACTTAAATCACAATAAGGCGTATTCTCTTTCATTCAAACCGTATAACCAATGTCCAATCTTTGATTCAATCTCTTCAGGTTACCCAACATTATTCCCTATAAAATTAGTTTTCAGTATTCCTCGCTGAGTTATAGTTCTATCCACAATCCCACCTAACCGATAACACTATGCTGGCCGTCTAAAAAACCTTCCTAAACCGAAATGTAACCTAAGATAAGATGATACATTTCATCGAGGAAGTTTGCATGAAAATCTCTTATGGTGAGTAATACATAGGAATATGTATCATCGTTAGATACTATTAGATTAGCAATGAATCTTCTCCCAATCCCTTTAAACTAGGAAAGAAGCTATTGCAGTATCATGGGCAAAACAAAAAATTAAATAAAACTCTTCGACCCGGGCTTCAACACATCAGCTTGAGCATCACATTCAGATTAGACTTGATCTTGAAATATTAAGTAATTCTGTAAAGCATGTTTAACTCACACTGAAGAGCAAACGAAGACCTCGTATGGGATATTAAGGACAAGTAGTAAATGATGTTTCACACAGCACATGAATAAAAAGTTTGGTAAATTAAAGAAATGTGCGGAGAGCTGTGTAAAAACCAATAGCCAGGGTCGATGATGATGACAGCAGAGATATCAAAAGAGTTTATTGTACAAGCTAAGAGGAAGGATATGAATACTTTTCAGGGCTCTTTCAAAGCAGCTAGGTGAAATTTCACCGCGCAGGTCCTTACGTGATTGTAAGTAATTACGCTCGAGGACGATATCGCAAGCGAGAAAAGGATTTTAGCCAATATTGAGCCGCGAAAACCCCTTCAACCCAGCCCAGTAAGGAACCTTTGTTCTTCTGCGACGTATTTAGGTGACGAGGCGGAAAAGGTTAGTCCCAAAAGCTGACGTCGGCAAAATGCATCTCCGGAAAACCGCAAAAAGGAAATTTTCAGCTGATGAATTTTATTAGAGAAGATTGACGGACTCAGAGAAAAGAAATGTAGAGCCAAAGACAGTCCTCTTGAGATTTGCAGACGTATTCCAACGGCCTGGAGACATGCACGTCTGTATAAGTATGAGCGAATAGCTGAAGTTGGAATTAGTTGGTGCCAGAAAGTAGGTGGCGCATGGACAGATGAGAAAAGGTTTTGCACATGTGCAAATGACGGTAAATAATGAGCTTATCGTAGAATGAATTGAGGCTAATACAGGGAGACTCAATGGGCGACAGTTTCTTCAAAATTCCTAAACTGATGACATCGGCAAAACAAAATACTTCTTGATGTGACTTAAGAATCACCGGATTTGGTTTTCGGTTAAGGTTTGCAATGAAAATATATATCGCTTAACATAAGCATTGCCTTACTAGCAAGGGTTAGGTCTCACCAATTGCACCATTCATTCATATAAAAAAATACATAGTTACACTTACACTTATACATACGCCACAATTTTAGAACTACAAATATGTCGAAATTTATAAAATTACAACAGAGTAGAAATTTCGGATAAAATTGAGCAAGAAATCAACACTCTACACAACAAAACTGTGTAATACGCGAAGGAGTCATTTGAAGTAAATTGAGATGTGTATTTTTCATCACCGAGACTTCTAAGGATCGACGTTAAAAACCTTCAAGATATTATACGAAAGAAATTTCTGCGACCTATAACCAGGTTTCGTTTAGAGAATGAGTACTTATGGTATACCTCCTCCTAGCGTATTTCATCAAGGTGATTTCGGATTTTATAAATTTATAATTTCGGAATATTTTATAAAAATTACGAAAAAACGTCTGTGTCGGTTGGCAAGAGCGGATAAGAAGGATGAAACTTAGTAACAGTATAGGCAAGAACACAAAGACAAGCCTCGGAAGTGAAGAGTATAATCAACTTAGTGAACCGTCTTCAAGGAGATAATTCAAAGCGGTCAATGCGAAGGGCTGTTGTTACACGTCCTGGGAAATGTATATACAGGTCCATGACTCCATCCGGGGGAGGAGGGGGGGCGAACCAATCTCCTTTCGACCCATACCCGTCTCTCAAGGGAGTCCTGTCCCGAAGCCGTGGGGTAAACTACCTCCCCGACCACGTGGAAACAGAAATGTTTACGCGGGAAATAATGGAGGGATGCTGGCGAGCGGACCACACCGTAGAGCTCCCCAGGAAGAACGAGGCAATTCCGTGGGACGGGACCGAGTGTATGAGGCTACGGAGGGCTGGACAGCGGTGGGAGGAGTGAAGAAAGCGATGGACGTCTTCGGCGACCCATTCAATTGATTCAACACGGACGGAACCTCCTCGACACGGTCTTCTGCCTCACAACTCCTGCGCCCCAACACGCATCCACAGCAGCTGCGAACACTTCGGATGTAGTGCAACACCGCTAGTCCGTGGAGTAAGGATACACCGACGGGCAATTTGGAAACGGAAACTCCAGAGGCCCAAGGCCCTTTCCACCCCATGAGATACTGAGCACCTTCGGTACGAGCAAGGCGTTCGTCGGGAATGAGAGCAGTTTATGACCAACGAGTAGAAATATAGAGTAGGTATCAAGTTGCTCCGCAAACCAGAATCTCCCTTAGTAAAGAACATTAACGAAAGCGTTTCGCTAGTTCAGGTGAAATATTATTAAAGTATTATACCGCTCAATGTAGGTTTCCAAAGTACATACTTAAAAGCACTCTAGCAGGATCCCCTTCCTTCATGGAATTCCCTCTTCAATACACAATAAAGCCTACTCATTCTATCTGAAAATCCTATTCTCTTCCTTCATATGCTTCGTTTACCCACTAGTTAAGGTATTCCTCATTAATTAATTAGGCGCTTTTTTTATTAAAATTATTTCTGAAATTGTAGCGAATAATCCATGTAAAGTAAGGGCCAGAAAATATTACGAAGCTTTGTTCATCACGAGTTTCATCTCAAGCAGAAGCTGATAATTAACTTCCGCCCGCATACCCATTGACTATGAATATTACCCTGCATACGGGATTATTTGATGAAATTATTAAGAGCAGGTGAATCCTGGGATACGCGGCTTCAGTATTTTCATTTATGCTAACAGTAGAGAACTCGCTGGTTTTCCGCCTTTACTCAACTTGATCATGGATTGTAATTTCATCCTTTTTTGGAAGGCATGAACTACAAACAATGAGAATTCGCGAGCAAACCTAAAAAAAAACCGGCCGGATGACCGTGATGCCGGGTATTCACTAGGTAATGTATGGAAACCGGCACTTAGGAAAATAAGGTTGGCTGCCTCCCGGCCAATCACGGTAGACCTTACAACAAATTGAAGAGTATATAAGCTGGCAAACTTCATCCACTCACCATTAGCCCTGATGATGGAACCTGACTCGTGTTCCGAAACGTCGGCAGAATGGAGGGAGACAACCCGGCTGGAAGCCCGAATAGCCTTTTTCGAATATATTCGGCGGGAAAGCATCAGATTTTACTTCAAACCTTAAAAATATTCCAATTTGCTCCATATTAACGTCAACTTCTGATTAAGTTTTTACTTCGCAAAAACTATCTTCACCCACATTTGGGTACCATTGACTGTAATTACTTTCAACTCTGGAAATTCTGAGCCTAGTAGTCAAAACGAAGGCATAAAATACTTAAATCACAAAAAAATTATCTCCCTATAACAAAAGAACACTTCACCCATCGTGGCCCGAAAATTATTTATTACGTACAACACATTGCAGATACGCAGTAGAGGTGTGAGGCGAAAATATGCAAACCGGCGACTTTAGAACTCCAAAGGGCATTACTAATGCAATGAGCCCCGCAAAAACCCTTTACGACTTCATTTAAACTTTCACCTCACCACAACTCCAAAGCAAATCTTAATAATTAACTCAAAAAAACATTTTCTTGAAGCCGGAGCAAAGAGTCAAATCTCACTTCATTAAAACTTTAAAAATTTAATTTTTAACAAAGAGAAGCGCTATCAATGCCTCATCTTAGGTTAGTCTCGAGAAAGTACTAGGCAATACAGGCGCATGACAACTGAAAATGGAGGAAATTATAGCGAATTATATAATTTAACTGAAAATATGCATCCATTACGGATAAATTCCGCTGTGACATAAAGCGAAATTTAGATCCCAATGCATCTGTTTATCATTAAAGCACTCTATTTCAAACGATTTCAATACTTCCCGTGAAATCTAATTCACCTCAAAGTATGAAATATTCGTCGCATTAAATAATAGTTTAATGCGTTAATTTTTCACGTCCATATCCTCCATCATCATGGTACCCACGACCCACCCAATTAATATATTCAAATTCATAAAAATCTATTGAACATATAGAATGTATACCACTACGAAGACACGAAATTTTCATTTTGTGGCATGTAATAAGGTTAATGTCGGGTAAACACGGTTCTTTTACTGCCTTAATTAAGATTAATCAGTATTTCATAACCCAATTAAGATACTGTTAGAGCTTCTAATCTACCGTTATAAACTGAGCGAAGTAATCCTTCTTCTTCCTTCTTTTGACTTCTCTTCCAAAGTAATCTTAATATCATTAAAACCGATGGCGTCGCGTGAGCACGCTTATAGTAGAATATTTTTATTTATTTCAGAGTACGTAATCTTTCTCTTCGAGCCGATGAGCCATCTAATTTCCTTACGAACTCAAATTTACTCCAGTATAATACATTTTTTACTTTTAACTATTAGCTTACCTTCCTCACTGGCCGTGCCAAGATTCAATCATAAGTATTACTCCTATCGCCGGCGATAAGTAGTACTCCTAAAAAGCAGAACTAACTCAACATACCTAGGCTACAAAAAGTACCCGACTCTTTCAGCAGAACCAGGTATTTGCTAAAGGACGCTTACAAAGCATTCAGACCAAGTTTATTTTCTATAAAAGAAAGATCGAAGTCCGCATCAGCGAATGTCACGTACCGCACACGCATCACGACTTATCGCGAGCAACGACCGGAAATTAGTTCACCGTGACATTTCGAGTGAAATATTGCTGTACTCGAAACACTATGAGGCAAATCTAATCCTCGCTTGACAGAGGGAAACAACCCTTAAAAGTTCAGATCGAATAAGAACGTTTCTTTCCATCAGACATTTATCAATCTCCATGGAAACTACGAGAGGTAAGGTCAGCCGAAGTACTGAATATCACGAACGAGTCCCCATGGAAAAAGGAACAATCGTTATTATAAAATTATTCAGAGCATGACTTGCGACGCTCTTGATGCCTTGGCAACTGGGTAGGTCATACCAAGCCAGACAATGAAGCCAAAACGACGCCAAGCTTATGCATTGGTAATTAGGGCGACGCCTTCTAACAGGATCCACAACATTGGCGTACTAGCTCGAATGTCATTACAACGTCGGCCACGCCAGGGCGATCGCGAGTTAAGAGGTACTGCGAGAAAAGAGAATAAGTGACGTGAGAGCCCACATTAAGTTTTCTGAGAGGGAATTAAAGTCTATAAGGGCACGAGTTTCCTTAGCCAAAGCCACTCACTGTGTCAGAAGAATTTTTCTTTAAAAATTACCATCTCGATTCAAAAGATACTTGCTTCCACTACCTCGGCTACCGTTTCTAACTACATGCGATAATTTCACCGCTGGCCGTTTACTCTTCTTGTGCCATTGAAAAATACAGCCGATATCAAAGCAATACACAAGGAGACAGATAAAGGGCCTGCCATGCATTTTATTCTTGATTATCTGATACTAGACGAATAGATAATACACTAACCATTTACAATATCGCACGAGAGAAACTGTTTGAGTTTCACCGTATCATTCCGTAGGAAATATTGCCTAATGCACCACATTAGACTTAAAAATCACTGTTAACAGCAATGCTGACATACTCACTACAAGTGATAATCTACCGATAAAGGTGAGTTCACATAAGCGCTAGGAAACACGCATTAGCCCTCTAATGTGCTTCCAGGTTATATCAGGTGAAACTATTAACTACTATAAAAATAGGAATTACCCTATATTAGCACGTAAAAGAAACTTGACAAAATTCTATATCAAATGAAAGGGGATTATACATTGAAGTAGTATTTCACCGCAAATGGTAGGAAAAAAACGTCCTTTTATTTCTTCCATTAGTATAGATTTATTTTTCACGCTTTCAATATTTTAAAAGCGTTATTCTATCTGTTCAGAGTATTTTAAAGGTTTACAATCTTGAATGTAACTTAAATGAAAAGCATGGTTATTTTTTGCACTTCCAGCAAAATGGAAGTTGATGCATTGTAATTTCAATTTTCCCCAAACATTGACGAATTATTACTTAATGTTGAGCGCATTGCCGTTAACCCCATTGTATTACAGTCTCCGAAGATTGTATTATAGTATACATGCCTCCTCTTCTCATCTTTGGAGGTCATTTACAAGAAATCACTGGTGAATATTCAATATAATATTTAATAAATCGATGAAAATTAGGAGTCATTTCGATCTTTGCCCATTAGCAAAATTCCAGGCAAATTAATTTAGTTTGCTGGTAACAAGTTAATGAATAGCGGCATATTTGAATTATATTAATCACATGCCAGGAGGCAATCAGGAATAATTAAAGTCAGAAAACATAAATAAGACATTAAAAACCTAGGAGGAATGAAAAGTTAAGAGAAACATTATAAGCATAATTATGAATACCAAATTAAGAAATATTTTCTAAATATTTCCATTTCTTTTAGCCGAAGCAAATACATTTGAAGAATTCCTTGGATCGGAATGCACAAAATCAGAATAAGGTATACGGAGCACATGTAATGAAGCAGCTCACTTCCTGGTCCTGAGAGTAAAGAATTCCTGAGACCTAAAAAATTACGAAATTTTACACGCAGGAAAAGTAGCGCAGTATAATTACTTACTTCCGGGAAATTATAAAGAGAACAATATGAGGAATAGTAAGTGAAAATAACTCCCACGTAAAAGTACAAAAAATATAAGGTATATAAGATTTCACGGGAGTCAAAACAAGAATTCCTTGCTCGAGGAGTGCTATCTTCTTCAACGGAACGTTCATTGTCCTGCATGGAAAATAAAAATGAAGGAGTTGAGAACGTCTCGTGGTAAACAAGCGAGTCACGCATGTGAAAGGAGACTGCATGAGAGAGCAATAAAAAAATTGAAATATATCCCTCCGCAATGCAGCGAGAAACCAATCAAAGGGGTAATAAACTAACTTCCCACCCGATTTTTCCGCAAGGATATAAAAAAATCATGGAAAGAACGATGCCGGGATAACAAGGAAGGGTATTCGAAAAGAAAAAAATCACGAGCTAGCGTAGAGAAAGGAAATTAAAGAGAAAAAATTAAGACATGGGGGAAAATCAGTAATTATAGCAACGGCTTTTTATTCAAATTCCCCTATACGGGCTTTGTAACAACACTTTTTTCATCTAGATTCCAACTCCTGAGGTGCTGCATGGGTGCGCTGCGCGAGTACGACAGGTCGCTAGCTAGGAAAGTGAGAATGGGAGAGGACTATCTTGAAATGGCAGTTGCCTAAGGTGTCCCTAACTCACTGGCACTTTCAACTGATTTACCAACTTAAGTAGCTAATTATTTTGAAGAAGTAGCCCGTTATTTTTTGACTCAATCTAGGTAAGAAAATGAAGAATTAATCCCACATATCGCCACGTTTTGTTTACTTAGTATACTATTCCAGTATCAATGATGCATAGTTATATACTGAGAATTGTTATTCTACATCACAAATAGTTGTTAAATCAATAAATCACATCGTCATCGTCAGCCAATCAAATCATGGCCAAACCCATGATTCTTCTTCCTTCTCGTGTAAGCATATATGAGGGTTATGATGAAACAGACTTCATTAACAAAATTACGAATAATTGGCAGTTGGTACAGACTATTGGGTATTTTTTCTCGAAAAATACCCATTAAACGAATTGGAAAAAACTAACTTTCTATTTATAACTGACTGTAGACTGTTCCCAGAACAACATGACGTTTTGCTCACTACTCCAGAGATTAAATATCTCAGAAAATTCAACGTTATTCTGGCGATTGCCACACTTGGTGCAGAGCCGCAGACCTCCAGTGAGGAGGATGAGATTGATTTGAGGATGTTCTTGATGAAGTGTGGAAATAATTAGAGCGCAATGGAACAAAATTTCAATTGTTCGTTAACTGAATGTTTTATTGTCATCAATATCAATGAAGTGTGCAAAATGTCAAGTCGGTCCGACAATGGGAAGTGGGTTAAAAATCTATTACAATATTCAATCGATGAATCAGTTAAAAAGACAAACGAAACAAGTTAGGGAAAAAGCGTGTACAAAGAGGACATATAATAAAACGGAGGGGGAAGAACTCAACATGACTTTTGCGGGAAGAACACATTCGATATCTACACGGAACTCCGAAAGCGAACATTATAAATCACCCACTGAATTTCGGTGGAAAAACAAATCACGCTTAATACGCCTTAGCGAAGACAGGACACAGTCATAGGCAAACATCCAGACGATGGTCAACTCGGTCTGGAGGAACAGTACAAAAGGAGCCGAAAAAAAACGAACCGCGAAAATTCATTCCGTTTCCGAGGCGAAATTAGCGGGTCACTGACCCCCCCGCTCCGACCTCCATTCGGGTGCATCCGCACTAATGAATACATCTCCGACCGCATAAATTGGCGCGCCGAGAGGGCCGCTGAATTATCGCCGCCCTAAGCGCTCGACTTGCACGAGCCGGCTCGCGAATGCGGCGTCTCTTTGCGAGAAAAGATAAAAACCGACGGGCGCATAGACGACGCGGTGTGATTGGCGCTCTGGAAGCCGGCCGCGCGTAAAAGCGCGGGATCCCCACTTTAAAGCGCTCGAGGCGGTCCGGAAAACAGCTGACTGTCCATGCCCGCCCACCAGCGTGGCTTTAAAACTGTGGGCGGAATAGATACATATATTAGCGTAAGCTTGGATGACCCTGACGCGGAAAGAAAGATAAATGATATGCATCGCTAAGGGAGAGATTTTGGCAATTTATGAACCCATAAGAAGACATGTCTAAGTTTAAACTAAGACGATGAGTGACCTTTGAGTCATACTTCACCGACAATTAGATTACATACGTAGCTTCGTAAAAGGGATTAGTTCGTATACCAATTTTTTTGCGACCGATTATGACAGAGTTATGATAACCAAATCTGTTCATCGATCTGCAACCCACTTTCGAACAATTCGCGGCGAAGAATTGTCGGCTTTAACCCTTCCACAGATATGATATCATGGGCTCCTTCTGAGCAGGTCACCGCTCTTAATACACCTCTATCCGCCTCGCATCGGTCTCGTGCGGTTCGTTATAGTCAAAACTTCATTCATTCCGCCAAAAAAGATAAGATTACGCTTCACATCAGACTCTTCGCCAACCTTTTCTTTCCCCTACTACACAACGATACGCTCACTTCGCTGATCAAAACAGTTGAATTGAATTCGATAAAGAGTAACACTGAACAAATCTGGTTAATTCAATGTCGTAAAAATCGTATGGTATATAGGAGAACGAGGTAACATAATGGGTAGAGCATCAAGGGGTCCAATGCTCAAATCCCGGGTGAACCCTTCGGGCACTCCCAAACAAAATCCTCGAAGTGCTAGGAGGCCTGGAGAAAGGAATCGCCCCCCTTACCCTGAAATTCACACACCAATAGCTTCGTTCGAGGTAAGCTTTACCTGTCCAAACCAACTTTTGGGGGTTAATCGCCGAGTGAGAGAACATTGTATTTAGAGGGGGCGTCCGAATTGAGGCCATTTGCGTCATGGGGAAGGGTGGGGAGGGAAGGATGGAGAGAAACCGGGCGTCGACATTAGCCTACTCTTAGGGACGCTTCACACTGGGCATGTTTTGCGCAGGTTAGAACTGCAATTCTTTCACAATATGGCTGGGAATAGCGCGAATGCATGAACGAAATTGGAACTAGCGCTATTTTGCCATCTCACATCCATGCATTCTAGCTATTCACCGGTATACACGACGCAATTTTACTGCACATTCGTTCACTCGTCAGATTGTGCAATTACGTGCCCTAATATAAACAGCCAGGAAAGAAAAGCGCCTAGAGGACCGCAGTTTGACGTCCCACCCGACGGACGGAGAGTTGTACTTGAAGTGTCCTCATCCAAGTAACCAAGGAGGGATCAAAAAGTCTGAAAACTGTCTGCCACCGCCCGCCTTTGAGTCGGACCGACTAGGTTGGAAGCCAAAACTCTGGCCACCACGACAACTCGATCCACTCCTGACCGAGCTCGAACAGGGAGCGCGCAGCGGGTGAGGTGGACCACCTACTCCCGCGACCACCCAGCCGACCGACCCTTGACCTCGATGCTTTCTCTTCATCTGCTATCATTAGATTGGGGCCTTTTCGGGTTGCGTCACGAGTGAGGAAAAGAGAGACAGAGGACTGGTCAATCTCCTGCCGAGCCCCCGCTGATCCCGGAGCTGTCATCTGCCCAACAACCCAAGATTGGCGACCACTCGCTCAATCTTCGCGCGAGACGTTACGGCCACTACGAAAACTCACGGGGATCCCGACTCTCAGTGTGTACGCTAGTCAAGAAGCGGAGGGAGCAATGGATAAACAGCGAAAGGAACGAACTTGCGTGTTGAACGATAGCGGGGGGCTGCAAAATGTGCCACGAGCACATGTTACATCTAATAAAAAGGGGTAGAGTCAGCCACCCGCATGATCCAATCGGGTATTCGGCGTGACTTGGATTTAGTGATAGCCCACGCTGCTTCATCATTAGTGCATGATAATGCTTACAAAATATGGATAACTAACTTAATAGAGGTATTACACAACTAGATTAGCTGAAAGGTTGAATGCAAGGGTTGATACGTTATCAAAGGTGTAAATGCACTTAAACCTTTCTATCCCAGAGCTGCTTCTGTAAGAAATTTAATTTCAAGAATTCTCATTTGAAAAATGTGAAAATTTTCTACTCATTCATAAATATTATGGAAGCTAAATATTTCGCTATTAAACTTTACCGCACAAAAGAACACATAATTTAAATCTTTCCTGAGTAGAGCTTAAAATGTATAAATTTTTGATGTTGCAACATTGGGATATAATGGGTTATTAACACCAAAATGGTTGACGGATAAGTACTGAGGAAGAAATAACCTGGGGAACCAAAGGAGAGTTATTATATGAATTGGGACTATGATTGGCGTTTTGCAGAGCAATGCGAACTTAAGACAGAAATAGAATAGCAGAGTTTCCAACAGGATTGCTTTTTTCATTTTATTATAGTCACTTAAAAAGATAACATTTTTGGAAGTCCTCGGAAGATCGTATTAGGTAGCTCACGATTTATCGTTTAATAATATATAAATTTACAAAATTACAAAAAGAAGTCACAAAAAATCAGGGATTCTAACAGAGACTGGCAGAACGGAAAATCAAGAACACGAGAAAACGAAAAGGTCCGGACTCAAATCAACCGTATTTCAATTCGGCTATCCAATACTAAAAAATGATAATATTTCATAAGAACAATTTATAAATAATCGAGCATTCTTACAAATATTGACCAGTCGCCAACCTTTACGAGAAAGTTACAATATAAAGGGCGCGTTGTGAAAGGTATGACTGCCTGAGTTCGATCTGGCATTTATTTAAGTCCACTATTGTTCGGGGAAAAATGCCTGCACCGATCCGTTCGGCAATATATCTGTCTTATCAAATAGATTGCGTCAGACCTGGAAATATAGTGCGGTTCTTAAATGAAATTCTGTGTTTCTATTCCAGTTGTTCGGAACTCAAGTCTCCATGCGGTCGAGGCGTAATAATAACTATGTTAACGAATATATTGTACATTTGAAAACCCTGAGAGATTCCATTAGATATTCTTCCAAAGATATTGTTCAATTAAATAGCTTGGAAAAACTTATTACCATATTATAACTTCAGGAGTCATATGCACCAGGCTCATACTTTCTCTTGCATACCATGGATATTTATATGTTTGGCAGATATTTTACTGACACTATTCTAATTTTATGAGCTATAATTTCGATTTTTTACATCAATGAATATACAATAACTCATCTATTCATGTAACTCATGTACTCACGAAAATTTGAAGTGATGCCAATGGTAGCTTCGACCATATGCAAAAAATTGATTTATTTAAAAACATTGCTAATTAGACTAGCACTGTTTTGGAATCCACGGCATCAATTCCTTCCACAAGCGGAACCAAAATCATTAAGAATCCAGAAATAGTACGGCGAAACAAATGATTCAACCAAGCCCGTCAACAATGAATGTCACGAAACTATTCAGGAACAGAAATCAAACACTATTACCTCGACTTCCCATTTTTAATAGAATCACAAATGCCATCTTTATCTGGAAGGATTCTCACTCGAGAAAAAAGAAAAAAAGGTAATTTTTCGGCCTCATTGAAGAACCAATCTCCATCAAATCGAAGGGAGTTAATACACGCGGAATAAAATTTCCGATAAGAGGATTGAAAATTAATTAGCGCGCCGACGGAGAGTAATAAAGGAAAGGGGAGATGCTTGACTACACAAAAATGGTCCCCGACTCATTTCCTCGTCGGTAGCGGAAGACCGCGATGGACGGACGTCGGATGTGGAGCAAGCGGGGAGAGAAGAAAGGAGAAAAAAAACGTCCTTTTCCGCTAACGAAGGGATGAAAATCGATTTGTGCAGAAGTGGGGAGGTTCCTCGCTTCCAACCCCATCTCGGAAAAGTACAAACCCCCAAACCCCACTTCTAATACCGCCCGTTCCCGGAAAGTGACGTAAGTCCGTGGTAGCGGCGCCAGAGGGAAGTTGGGTTGGGAAGTGAGGGATAAGACACTGCATTCCCCACCACTGATTATTAATAGAACAGGCATTTTACCAGTTGAGGTAGGTTCATTTATAGCATTAGAATCCTAAGATTGGCTAAACGAAGCCCTCAGTTCCTCCCATTCCCAACCAAGTTTCTCCAGTCCCTTGATGTTTTCATTCGTAGAGCCCGTATTTATCTATCCCAAGTTCTAAGAGAACATAAAAAGGTCGGTTACTCTCCTGGGTCTTTCTCGGGAGGTTTTCCCTTCCAATATATTACCTATATTATTTCCCTTCCAATATAAGATTCTCTATGTGAAAAAATGGGGTAAAATTAAAAGGAGAATCAGAACATAGAGAAACAGAAAAAATATTTTTAAAAAATTGTATATATCTTCCTTATTCCTTTTTCCACATAACTTACGTGTTTCCATAATTGTTAACGTTTCGAGGTCCGTAACATTCCTCGTCAATACGGCGAGCAAGAATATTATTAATAAAATATTTGCTCTGATGTCAAGGAACGATCCGGACCTCGAAGTGTCAGGAGTAATGGAATTGCTGAACCGATTGAAAGCCCGAAAAATAAAGATCCTGTGAATGTACAGTAAACTCTTACAAACACAATACACTCTTCGTGAACTAAGAAATGACATACTGAGAAAGGAATAACACGAGGTCGTGCCCATTTAGAAGTTTTCCCGCATCAGGAAATTCACAGTTCACCACTCGCAAGCAGGACACAGGGCCAGGGGGAGCACCCTGGGGAACAACACCGAAATCTACCCCAAACGAGTAACCCCAGCTCGACCTCCGAACGCACCCCCGGGGCCGTCAATCAAACCCATCACCGCTGAGCTGCCATCCCCCTTCGCGGCTAAATGCGCACGCTTCCGCCCCCGATCGGGATTCTGACAATTTCACGGAAGCAGCGCCTCTCTCCGGGCTTGGAATAATAAACAGCCGTCGCCTCAGGCCCTAGGGGCCCCGCGGGGGGTTTATGAAACGGGCCCGCGGGGCGCCAAACGGAAAGACGGAAGCGTAACGCGACAGGCCACAGGCGCGAACTGCTGACGTGAGGAGTGGAATGACGAGTTAGCTGGCAAGACAATCCATTAATGGTTTTGCACTTTATGAGAAGCAATTTAATTTATGGATTGATTTGATCTTCAACCCTCCAAGGGATGGGAGATATCTTTCCTCCACACATATACAATAGAATCACCCTCAGGTCAAAAGTAAACCACTGGAAAGTTTCCACAAAAAAATATTTTCAATAACTTATAAACGGAAGGAAACAAGAAAAGGCTGGAAGTTTTCGAGATGTGGGTGTAAATTACAATAAGGAATGTGAAGTGGAGGGATGAGAAATAGTTTTAATCATTATTCTTATCATTCAATTCAGTACCATTCAATTACTTTCACCCCGATTCGCAAATTCTGAAAAAAATTAATGTGATTCGCATTTCCGTAATTTTCCGTTAATCATTTTCATTAACTCACTGCAGCCCTAATCCTCCCCTTCCACTTATTTCTTACTCGTTACATTCCCTAGGCACCTACTGTAATCCTCGAAGCTCCACTCTAAACCTAAATCTTAGCAGGGGGAGATAACGCAATCTTGCCATCCATTGATTTCATCAAAGAAGTAAAAAAAAGGGAAAAAATTACGAATAATTTCTACGAGGAATGTGCAAAATTCCACGGAGTAAAAATCATTCGCCTTGACCGAATGATTTTTCTTCGCTAGAATTTTGCATTTGTGCATTGCAGTTGACTTCGTAAAGTTATCACCGAGGCTAGTCCCGGTAAACTAGAATCTACCAGAAATATATCTTAAAAGGATTACAGAGCGAAAAATTGGAATTAAGCCTCATGAATCAAGGATTAGACTCTTCTCTTGAAAATTGATAAAAGGCGTATAAATGATACGAGGCGTTCCATTCTCTTGATGATTACCTACATTTTTCCACGCTCGCGAAAGCTTACGGTAACGTGCTCCAGAATCTAAAAAACCAAATTCCGCAAAGCAGGTTCGCGCCAATGATATTTGAGTCCCCGTCAGGGGCTCGAAAGCGGAGAGGTAATCCTGTTGGGCGCTAGCGTGGTTGGGGATTTGTTTCGTCGCATTCTGCACTTCCTGATTCCATCCCCGGCTCCTTCTTACCACGCAAACCAAGTGTAATGCCTTTTCACAGCCAGTCATCCCTGACAAAACACTTCCAATGCGTCTCGCCCCCAAGGTTGCGTTCTGGGGATAGGGACGCGGGGCCTCGTGAAGGGTCCTAAGGAGCAGTAAGGGGTTATAGTGGAAGGACGATGATGGGGGTGGGGGAAAGGAGTTCTCGAGACTGACTTGACTGACTGAAGGTACTCCAGGGAATCAGACGCTCTCTCAGGAAGCAAGGATGATGATGGCAAGGGAGTGGGGAAATGGTAGGATAGGGGGGGAGGACCTGCGTTCCTATACCTATCACCATATAATGGCCGCTTTCATAGCCGCTGACTAACGGCTGTTCACCCTCTCACACGCTTCATGATCCGGAAATAAAGAGACAAGTGCTACAGAGATGTTAAAAGTTTTGGGCTGCAGATCATACCTGTCAAGGAGGAGAGAAGCACGAATTAAGGGTATCCAAAAAGCTTACTTCGGTGATCCTGAAGGACCTATTTAATAGGGTAAAAGGACCTAGTAGTTATTTGGCGAGGAAGGATCACAATTTTAAGATAGATCTTCCAAGGCAGTTCTCAAATATACGAAACCTTCCCTTCCCTACACCATGGGATAGAGGCAAGAGTCAATAACATTCATTTTCAATGTTAGGGGCCGGCTGTTGGCTGGATAACCCTATGGCAACAATAAGACCCGAAGAGATCATGAGGGATAAGTCGAGAAACACTATAAAAATAAAAAGCTTAAGATAGATTTACGTTTTGAAGTAATTCTAAGACTACCCCCACAATTTTTTCAGCAGTGGACTCAGTAGAGCGGCCAGTACCCCGAGTAAGGATGTTACTCAAACGAAATTATTATAGCAGCTATTAGTATCTCTGACCGGAGACAGAGCCTAACGAAGAGATTTCAGACAAGGGTAACGAGCGAAAACTCTTGAGAGGAGATTAGAGAATGTGGAAATAGTAGATATTTTGGGTTGAGAGGAGGATGACATCAGCAACGGAGGGAAGAATATTAAGTCCGATGGGGGAGGAATAGAATACGATTTTTTGACGCAATGGAAAGCCATGGAATACATAATTTGCTTTAAGATGAAATCGTACAACAAATTGATCGTACAACGAAGATTCAGGCGAACTCTATGGAAATGATGTCCAGAAATCACAATACCAGAAATCTGAAGGTGATTTAATAGGCAAAATCTGAATTTTATAATGGAAATACGTAATAAGACATTAGCATTCGCAGCACTACAATACTAATATTCCATGTGCTGCAACCCTCTCTTCTCCTGCTCGCCTTGCTCATGGGTATTTTACTTCAATTTCTCCCGCCATTGTGTCTTCCAGGAAATTAATCTCTCTCAAGATAAGAGTGGATAATATAAAAATTAGTTGATCAGTGATAAATACTCCTTTGGAATCAATTAATAGGAGTAACACACACATAGACGTAGACATGAAGAAGATTCGCTTTTGACGAGACAACATAAAACTTCCGTAATCACTGATTAAAAAAGTATCTTCTTCTACGCTTCTCTTTCATAGATTGCTTTCAAAATAGTATTATCCTGCCAAAAATTATTTACTCAGCAAGCCAAAATCAAGTTGATTTCTTGCGTAGGCTCCCATAAAGAGCCGAATCAAGAACAACGAAACTACCCCTCCTCGCAAACGCCGACACAACATTTCAACTCCCGAACAACGCCTAGTAAGAATTTCTTTTAAAAGATGAACAAGCATTCCTTAATATTTTCCATAGTAGAATAATTAGGTGCTAAAATTATCGAGAGACCTTCAGTGACGTTTAAATATACATGTACGTCGAAAATGAGCTTGATACAAAGAAATCGCTGTGAGAAGTGTAAGTAAGTATAGTGAAGAGGCCCAACTATTCTCTCATGAAAGACAACTACTGATAATTGGATGCTAAAAGGCACGCTAAGTAACTCTCAAGTTCAAGTCAATTTTTTCATCGACACACTTTTCCACGAACTATTGACGTCCTTGACGACAAAAAAACTTCAAATTACACTCTTTGAATCTTTCTACAAGGAGAGAATAGGATCCAGCGAGCTTCTCAGATAGAAAATAGCACAAGGATACTGTGAAGGGGCTTACTTCCTAAGTAA
This sequence comes from Ischnura elegans, assembly GCF_921293095.1. Classification (NCBI taxonomy): domain Eukaryota; kingdom Metazoa; phylum Arthropoda; class Insecta; order Odonata; family Coenagrionidae; genus Ischnura; species Ischnura elegans. The sequence continues at coordinate 83,338,891 of NC_060252.1, forward strand.
CGGCATTTATGGCGCGGAAGTAAAAATATTAATCCAAACTGCATAAAATGAAACGAATAGTCAAAGATTTCGATTAAAAAGTAAATATCACTTTAAAAAATTATAAATAATGGCGATAGTTTAATTAACCTCATGTCCTTTAAATTTCTACCTACTATTTAGCATTCATACAATCTGGCAACTGTGTGCACTTTCAGACTAAAATTGAAATGGTCTAATTGAACACCCCCTGAAATATTAATCCGAGCTTTTTGCAATACGAAAGTCTATTTTCATACGCATTCAAGTATTATCATTACCAGCTAACAACACTAGAACATTTACAAAACAACAGTTTCGAGGTAAAAGCCATTCAATTTTTAGCTTTCTTTGTTTGCCATTACTACCTTACCATTGACTTTCTAAAATCAACTTAGATGTAATTTTAACGGTGAAAAATGTCGGAGACTTTTTGAAATTCATTTTTAAATTGCAAAAATAAATAAACTTAACGCTTGACTCCCTATTTGATGTAAAGATTTTCTCGCCATAAGGCAAATTTGTTATTATCGTGATAATGTCCACGATAACTACTATATAAATTCCCCATCATGTATTATAGCCAGAGAATTTTTATTGTAACCATGAATAAATCGAATCTATACGTCCATAGCAGCGGTTCTCAACCAGATACGCCGAAAATAATCGGTAATGGCGGACGCTACGTTCCCTAATAGTAGCCTGGCAACAGTGGAGTGCCGTAAGTGTTACCCAGGAAATATGTATGCATCATATATTGTAACCCCACCGTGCGGGGCACATTCGGGGAGGGGGAGATTGGAGGGCAAAAGGGGGGGGCGGAGGTGTAGCGGGGATATTCCGTGCACCTGGGGCGAGGGAATGGGATTTTGGGAAAGGGTAGGAGGGGAAGTTTAGGGGTGATGAGACCTGAGACAGGAGCGTTCGGATAAAGAAAGCCGTTCGACTGCGTAGTTCGCTCAACATAAATTTAATGAGTTTAAATATGATCATTTACAAATACAAGCAAATCAATGGCAAAAGTAACAATTAACCTCTTCTCCTTGAATTCAATGAAATACAACGCATAATTCACTATGCTGCACAACAGAAAAATTTCAGTCCTTAACCTAAACCCAAAAAAAAAATCACGCTACACGTTTTCACATTCATAACCCATACAAAAACCACAAGAAAAGGGGACAAATAAAAAAAACAAGAAACGGGGGGGGGATGGAAATATGAAACAACGAAATAGATATTGCACAGAAATTCACACGGTAATAGGGGGAAGTACTGTCCTCTTCTCTATTTGTGCGGGGGGAATTTTATCAATGTTTTTAATGAATTCTCTTCTTGACTTGGTGAAGTGGGAATTTTCTTCTGTTCCTTGAGAGGGGGGGGGTTGGGGGGGGGGGGAATGGGATTTCGTGGCTTTTCTCTTACAGTTTGTCGAATTTTCGGGGCTCTCGATCTGCTGATCGTGGCGATCCGGTTCCGCGGCGTAGGCTGCTCTGCGTCAACTCCGGCAGGTTCACGAGTGGGAGATGGCCTCTCTGCGACAGTTGGGAGATCCTTTCATCAGCACCACGAGTCTACCTTGCAACTCCTACTCGTATTGGGCACCCTCTCTCTCTCTCTCTCGGGATCTCTCCACCAACTTTTTTCTCTGCCTCCCCAAACTCCGCCTACTCTTGGGAGCGTTTTTTTCTTTGTTCGGAATCGCCAAAAAAGAAAATCATCTAAGCCCCTTTTCCTCCGGTGCACCACGTTATATAGCCATTGAGGGGAGGAAACACCGGGGAGGGGGGGGTCAGGGGAAAGAAAGGGATGATGCACTTAGGGCTGGACGGTCACTTCACCAAGGACACGGGGGGGGGGGAGAAACCACGCTCTTCTTCGTCTTAAGAATTCGACTTGCACACATATGGAGGGGGGGGGGGGAAGGAGAGCATTACACATTGTGGGGAGGAAAATAGGGAAACATCAAATGGGGACTCAATGATTCATGACACTCACGCACACATTCACACGGACACATATCAACAGAAAAAAAAACGGCCTTCCTTTACCTCGCACTCCCGTCTCATGCGCCACTATGTAAGCGGGCAGAATGCACCGGTTACATATGCCCTCCTCTCAAAAGGAGGAAATACGGGGAACGTATTTACGAAAAAAAAATATAAAGGCAATCCGCCCAAAAAAAAAAATCGCGATTCGCGAGGGGAACGCCCTCCTACTCAGGCGGAGCAACACACAATAAACAAAGGCGGAATACAAAACATCGCCTAGGGAACGCGTCTGGCAAAGGAAAAAAATTAAATCTCGGACATGTACGGAATTAGATTCCCGAAATTGTACGGACCTATCAATCCGCCGTCTTCTCCTTCCAACTCGACAGCATTTGGGGCAACGATACGGCGAATGACATATGGTCCGCTGTACAATGGGAAAAATTAACATTGGGCTGGTTGTATCAGAATAATTTTTACAACAGCGCGCGTAATAGTTGCTCATTCCAAGGAATGCTCGAAGGCTCCGAACGTTTTTCGGCCGTTCGCAATCCACTATCGCCTTCACCTTGTCTGGGTTGGCCTTCGTTCCCTTATTATCAATAACGTATCCCAAAAAATAGATTTCTTTCCTGAGGAAATTAGATTTAGTTATATTTAACCTTAAATTTGCTTTCTCAAAACGGTTGAAGATATCCCTGATACCTTTTTGAAGCATACTTTTAATTTCTGGACATAAATGGAGCCTCTCCTTCTCCTCATGATTCAACTCGTGGGCTGGGGTCCTTCCTACCCGTAGTGTTGATAAAATGGGGACTTCCACTTTTATGCTCGGCAGGTTTGGGTGGGGGAAGTCGCTCGACCCAAACTCCGTAAGTTTTCCGCCCGCGGAGGTGGAAAGGAAAAATCCATAAGGGATTGGGGCATATTATCCTCATTCCGATTCTCTTCGCCCCCTTCTCTCTCATTTCCCTCCTGTCTATCTGTTTGAGTCTGCCCTCCTCCTCGGCTTCCACCGTGGTGCCACGAGCTAAACCCCCTGCGTGACGGATTTCTTATCGCGTTTACGTTAGGGTGGGTCTCTTCTGCCCTTCCAAAATGATTTTGGGACTGATCGAATCGTCCGAGCATAATTAAGAGCTTGTCGTAAGTGGCAACTTCCAAACTACGGAGCAAATCCTGAACATATGGTGGGAAATGTCTTACCAATAATGCCACCATTTCCTCCTCATTCTCCGGCGGCTCACACAGTTTGATCGCTGCGATTTTCCGAGTCGCGTACTCTTGCATGCTACTTCCCGGCGTCCTCCTGTACATTCCCGACATAACTTTAATTTTATAATTTATCCGATGCTCTTTACTCCAATACCGCGCGACAAATAGTTGTTTGAATACTTCCATCTCCTCCGGAAAAGGAAAAATAGTATCCGCCCATCCCTTTGCCCCTTCATCCAACATCTGATAGAAAAACCGCGATCGTATCTCGGGCGGGATGGCGTGAACGGAATAATAGTTTTCAACTCCCCTCATAAATGCTATGGGGTGTTCATGTGGTTTGCCACGGAATTGTAAATTAGCCGGGGGACTTGGAAAATTAGTCGAAGAACCCGTACCACCTACCTTCATTCGACGGATCCCTGCTACCTCTTCGGCAATATCTCTAATTCTTTTTTCGTGGTGGATCTTCTCCTCCTGTACACCTCGGGAAATTATTACAACTTGCTCCCTTACAACCTCTACCTTCTCGTTTACTTCCCTTTTTACTTCCTGAACGCGTTCGTCCACTATCTCCCCAATTCCTTCAATCTTCCCATTAATTGCCTCCAACTTCCCTTCTAGCTTCCCCCTTTCATCTTTCTCAGTATCGAAACGCTCTTTCATATCCTTCATTATTCGTTCGAATTTCTCGTCAAGTTTCCCCTCTAGTCTTTCAAATTTCTTGATATCCTCCTTTCTAGCTCGCTCAGCTTTTTCAAATCTCTCATCAAGTTTTTCCTCTAGTCTTTCAAATTTATTGATACCCTCCCTCCTAGCTTCCTCAGCTTTTCTCTTATCTTCCCTCCTAGCTTCCTCAGATTTTTCAAACCTCTCATCGAGTTTTTCCTCTAGTCTTTCAAATTTATTAATATCTTCCCTCCTAGCTTCCTCAGATTTTTTTAAACCTCTCATCAAGTTTGTCCTCAGCTTTCCCAAATCTCTCATCAAGTTTCTTTAATAGCTCATATAGGCTGGCGATTTCGGTGCCTCCACTCCTGTGCTCTATTCTATCCTCCGCCTTCTCCGCTTGCGGCTCCTCATCCCAGTTAGAAACGTCAATGATTTTCACCTCGCTACTGGCATCTGACCCGTCCTCATCGTACCTAGGGGGTTCGCGATATTCTCTAAAACTCTTACCTTCTGGTTCCATCGCGTACGAGAGTAATTATTACAACAAAATACACAAGGAAAAAATAACAATGAAATTCGCACTTCGCTGAAAGAGTAACAATCATGGAAATCACGCTAAGGCAAGTCACGGTCAAGGCTACCACCGCAACACAAGTTACCCACACTTTATCTAATACGGTGGCCAACTGACTGACGCCCACCAAAAACACAATTAAATCCGGACATCTTACAAGAACATGAGCAGAAATGAAAGGGACGCATACAAAATTGGGAATCTGAATCACAAATTTAAGAAAAAATCGCTCCACGAAATTTCCGCGATCTATGCAACACGAAACGAATTTACTAATCACTCCGCTTGAGTCACTCAAGTCTAATGTCCCTGTTCGGGCGCCAATGATGTAACCCCACCGCGCGGGGCACATTCGGGGAGGGGAAGATTGGAGGGCAAAAGGGGGGGGCGGAGGTGTAGCGGGGATATTCCGTGCACCTGGGGCGAGGGAATGGGATTTTGGGAAAGGGTAGGAGGGGAAGTTTAGGGGTGATGAGACCTGAGACAGGAGCGTTCGGATAAAGAAAGCCGTTCGACTGCGTAGTTCGCTCAACATAAATTTAATGAGTTTAAATATGATCATTTACAAATACAAGCAAATCAATGGCAAAAGTAACAATTAACCTCTTCTCCTTGAATTCAATGAAATACAACGCATAATTCACTATGCTGCACAACAGAAAAATTTCAGTCCTTAACCTAAACCCAAAAAAAAAATCACGCTACACGTTTTCACATTCATAACCCATACAAAAACCACAAGAAAAGGGGACAAATAAAAAAAACAAGAAACGGGGGGGGGATGGAAATATGAAACAACGAAATAGATATTGCACAGAAATTCACACGGTAATAGGGGGAAGTACTGTCCTCTTCTCTATTTGTGCGGGGGGAATTTTATCAATGTTTTTAATGAATTCTCTTCTTGACTTGGTGAAGTGGGAATTTTCTTCTGTTCCTTGAGAGGGGGGGGGTTGGGGGGGGGGGAATGGGATTTCGTGGCTTTTCTCTTACAGTTTGTCGAATTTTCGGGGCTCTCGATCTGCTGATCGTGGCGATCCGGTTCCGCGGCGTAGGCTGCTCTGCGTCAACTCCGGCAGGTTCACGAGTGGGAGATGGCCTCTCTGCGACAGTTGGGAGATCCTTTCATCAGCACCACGAGTCTACCTTGCAACTCCTACTCGTATTGGGCACCCTCTCTCTCTCTCTCTCGGGATCTCTCCACCAACTTTTTTCTCTGCCTCCCCAAACTCCGCCTACTCTTGGGAGCGTTTTTTTCTTTGTTCGGAATCGCCAAAAAAGAAAATCATCTAAGCCCCTTTTCCTCCGGTGCACCACGTTATATAGCCATTGAGGGGAGGAAACACCGGGGAGGGGGGGGTCAGGGGAAAGAAAGGGATGATGCACTTAGGGCTGGACGGTCACTTCACCAAGGACACGGGGGGGGGGGGAGAAACCACGCTCTTCTTCGTCTTAAGAATTCGACTTGCACACATATGGAGGGGGGGGGGGGGGGAAGGAGAGCATTACACATTGTGGGGAGGAAAATAGGGAAACATCAAATGGGGACTCAATGATTCATGACACTCACGCACACATTCACACGGACACATATCAACAGAAAAAAAAACGGCCTTCCTTTACCTCGCACTCCCGTCTCATGCGCCACTATGTAAGCGGGCAGAATGCACCGGTTACAATATGGGGAATTTAAAACAAATTTTTATTTATACAATTATTTATAACGAAAAGTGTCACCTAACCGTAGTGGAATTATGTAATAAAATGTGCATGTTACATTTTTGGGGGTACAATATTTTAGTTACATACATATAGAGGAGTACGGGAGGAAAAAAAAGGTTGTGAACCGCTGATCTATAGAATTTAGAGACGCGTGCGATGCGATATGCGTATCAACCCTGCAACGCAATGTCTGTACCACGCCATCTTTTAGCAGCACCACTTCTCTCCCCTCCATTCGAACATCCCTTCGCATCCGAACCCTCATTACTCGCAGCCCCTTTAAAAGGAGCTCACGTCGATCATCGAGCCCCCTCCCTAGCAGCTCAAAGAGACGCTCCGGCCCCTCTTCTCCAAGCCCTATCTTAACGAACAGCCCTCTCCGCCAAGTCCTTTCTTCAAACAAGAAAAGACCCTCGGTGAGAAAGCAGATGGATTCGCATCGACGCGGAGGCAAAAATTAGTCTCCGTTTGGGGCCGATGCTCATTTGTCCCTCGGATACGTCACCTACGAGCACCACACGCACGAATATTACAATTGAGGATTCTCCAGTGGGCCTCAATGCTTGTGTCACCCACCGCGAATTTAAATTCTTTACGGTGCGGAAACGTGGACACTTAGGAAGGAGGCGGAGAGAAGATTTGGGGCGTTCGAGATGTGGGTGAGGAGAAAAATGGAGAAGGTGAAGGGAACGGAGAGGAGGAAGAACGACGAAGTGTTAGACATAGGGGGTGAGAAGAGGCAGCTTCAAGCTGAGATACGGAGAAGACCGAAATTATGGATGTAGGTATAACTTACTAGTAGTGGAGATGGGATGTTGAAAACGGTGTTAGAGGGTAGTATATAGTAGAAGGATACTTTAATGACAACACTAAGTCACCACTCGCGTAGCTGACGAGCAGAGCGATTCGAATTTAACGGAGAAATAAGCTAAAGTTATGGCCGTTAACCGGAATTTACATTCGTGATGAAGTGACGCATCAATGTCATAACTTTTCAATACGACTCCACTCGATTGCACATACTCTATCGCAAATACTGAGAGAAAAAAATGAATCACTCTGCACTCACCATGGCGCAGCGGACACTTTTGAAAACAGTTTTAAATGCACCTCAAGTGGTTACGAAAATCAAGCTTCAACCAGACGGATTGTTGCCTCCTCCATGCAGTCCCCTGGACAACACGAATGAAGGCGTCATCAAGGAGAATCTTCATTCCCAACAATCTCCTAAACAGACGTACTACTCAAACGGTTAAGGTTGGGGTAAATGGAAGACTAAGTAAAGTGAGACTGAAGATGACGCATGTACTGACGGCTGAAACCGTAATAGAAGAAAGGATGTTGTGATTAGTAAAATGTCCCATGCACGATCAAAGCAAGATCAAAGGAACCATTTCTCCAAACGTTTAGGAATAACGCCTACCATTCCAACCGATAAAAGATCGTTTATGGCATTGTTTTATAGCATAGCTAGAGACCCTTTCATATAAAAATAAGACGCGTTTAAAACCATTGGGTGAAAGTGCAGTGGAGAGGAATAGAGAAGGCGATATGGCCAGGAAGGATTACACAGCGGGATAAGAAATTAAATAAATAATGAAAGGAAGGCATAAATTGAGGTTGATAACGAGTATGGTGAGAGTATGAATGATACACCGACATATATAAGTGGATAGGGAGAGAAGAGACCAAGAGTTGTGCGTGGATAAAATAGATAAAGATGAGAGGTAAATGAAATCTTAATGGCCGTGTTTAAGTGTTAAACGCCCGCTGAAAATAAACTCTACGAACAAAATTAAATAATTCACAAATTTCTATTCACAGGAAGGAGGAGCAGGGTAGATGCAAACCTGTGACGTTTATACTGCAAGGCCAGGACATTAACCCCACCGCAACAAGACCTGCAGAGGTAAGCCACATGCTCAACTGATGACGGAGACAGAATCAGAGAACACGGGCGCACAGCTATGAGCACTAATATTTCTTTTCCGGCTTCCGTACGAATCAACCTCAACCAGTAAATTACCACTAATTACAACAAAAATATCTTCAAGGTGTCCACGCACAAGTGCTCCGCCCGCCGCGCCGCCGCAAAGAACTCTTTGTAAGTTCAAAATCCCAGACGAGAGGCGGTTATTCCTTCCCAGAGGCACGAGGACGGTTGCAGTAATGACGGCGGAAGTCGCAGAAGAATGAGAACGCTGAACCGCGGTTAATTCCGTGTCGCCTCAAAAATACACACCAGCTCACTTACGAGTATTCCTGTCGGATGCGAGGGTGGCTTCGCTGAATTGACTAGAAAGTACTCGGTAGAATTCTACAAACGTCCCTCCTGGGATATGAAAAGTTGCACGGAAAGATATTTACTTCTTGCGGGAGATCCTTTCTAGAAGATCAACAATCTTTCCTAGGACTGTAAGAACTCGAGAGGAAATTTCCGCCCTACATCTTTCTGCCCTCGTTAATGACAAGTGAGTTTGTTTCTTGGTTAGCACGGTATACGCTCCCCAACCGCACAAAGATTCCGAGTCTCCGACGACGATATTTCCTCAATCTTTGCATGAACTCCGCATATCCTTTGAGGTATAAAAATGAAAAACGAGTGAGTTTCACAGGATACTATTTCCATAATTAAATTGCCTTTTCCTCAATAATGACGCAGAAATCAAAAGTTTTATTCAATTATTAAATACATAAGAGTTGTCTGGACCTTCGTCGTCGACGTTGTTTTATAAGAAAGGGTTTTCCTCACTTGATGCTCATAAATGTTTAAAAAAAGCGCCGTCATAATATCCACCTTTCGACTTGGGACAATGGAAATGCCATTAACGCAATGACAAGGATGACCACGAACGATATTTACGCAATGTAGAACGAATTCCCAATTAAAATTAGAAATATCCCCATAAAAAATGAGTAAAATGAATCTTTTGGAATACACCTACAACGCCAAGAAAAAGTTGTCAAAGATCATAATATTTTAATCTTTACTACATTACATTCTTTTCGAGAGGAAACCTAACCTGAAGCTATATGGGCTTCGGAGGCAGGGACACTTCACACGCATACACCATACATACCATTTATTCACCCGGATTGAAGATTTTTGCCCCTGAATTATTTCCATGAAATCCTCTTGCAGCTATTATTATTTCTTTTTACAACTCGTAAAGTACCGTTGCCCCAGCCCGTTTGATCAACTTAGCTAATAGTATAAAAAGAAGAAAGGGTGCATTGTTCATAAACTACGAATTATCTGATGAAAAAACAATGACAGACAAGAGCTAATTTATTTCTAGGCACTGAAACATGTTTGACCCATTTTACTCAGCTCATTGCATCCGGGGCGTTTCCCAATTTATCATTTACCTTCATATCTTATTTTGGCCCTTATAACACGAAAGGGTTGTGGATAAAAAATATTAATAGAGCGATATGAGACTGTTTAAAAATCCTCTGATAAGAGTAGCGTTGCATGGCGCAGAAATATTACTATTGAGAATATATAGTGAAAACGGCTCGAGAAATCTGGGATGCTGGTTTGCAGGAGAAATGGGGTGAAATGAACGAGTTGCGAGGGGAAACTGATCCGTATGATGTGGAGAGGTTATAAAGGTAAGCTTAGAAGGAGAAAGAACAGAAGAGGGTTTCTGGACAGTATGATGGAAGCAAGAGTTTAGGTCAACCCGATGAAAGTTATAATAAAATTAGATAATAGGGCCGTACATCAATAATCACAAACCTACATTCCTGAGGCAGCTTCCATAGATGGCTTTATTAACCAGTAAGTTCCGAATAATAGTCATAATAATAACAAAAACATCCTCTTCCCTTAACATAATCAAAAACTTTCGACCAAGAGAACGCAAGCAATATGTATTCAATGGTGTTTGGCGAGATGTTGTGGAACATATTGCAGTTATAAATGAAAGTGAAAAAACTTTGTGGATGTCCACAGTATTAATTCAAGTACGACGCGTTTCAGCGAATCATCGCTATCATCAGGTATCAAATGATGATGATAGCGATGATTTGTACTTGAATAAATACCGTGGACATATACAAAGTTTTTCACTTTCATTTATAACGCAAGCAATATGTTAGTCTCACGAATCGGAGAGTTTTCAGCCACCACATTTACTTCACAGAATTTCTCTGTCGCCCATTTTCAACGCCCTTACGACGTTAACCATTCATCTACAAAAAATCTTTTATCGCTTCCAATCTTCTTCGTTTCGCAAAATTTAGCGTGGAAGAAAAACTTTCTTCTGGGAAGCCCCCTAAAAATGTACGCATCGATAAAAGACCACCATACATTAGTATTTTTCCTGGTGGCTGACGAACTACTCTTTCTCAGGATGAACACAGCCTTAGCTAGAATTCCTTTGGCATAGGTATGCATGAGATAAATTTTCTTTTGTCCTCTAGGAAACGTAACACTAATACTGCTTGGAATATACGCAATAAACTCATCTTTGCGAAAAAAAAAATTGACATGAATACACTCTCATCTTAGGGAACCAAAATTAAGTAATTTTATGGAACAACTCACGATGCAATGATTCAATCATGAATTTGCGCCAAAAGTAAAATTAATGTACTTCAACGACTGAGTCGGTGGAATTCTCAGCTCCCTATTCACTTAAGTAACAACCTTTAAACTCAGCCAGACGGCCGTAATTCCAGGAACACTCGAAAGCTAAAACGGCAATTACGCGGCTTATCAAACGAGAACTTCATACAACGGTCAATTAAAACGGTTCGTCTTAAAGACACGCTAGACAACACAGGTCAAAAATAGAACACAATCGACAGTTTTCCGCGCGCGCTGTTTAAGGCATGTTATGGTGATATTAGTACGCAATGAATATCGTGTTCCTTCATCATTCGTACACAGGCTAATTATATCAATCTAAAAATTCGTTTGGATTGAGGGATCGGAAGTGATGAAGGCAGCAAGTAATTACAATTTGGTTTCAACTGAGAAGTTTATTATTTCAAAATATTCTACGATACTTAAGTATTTTATGAACTCTAGCGTTGGTTTCAGAGATGCAAAATATATCTAGATCCACAATGTGTAGTCAACATGCGGTACCCAAAGAACTGCATATAGGAGGCCCAATTCCATCCCACAGAAGGCTAATTTCTTTTGACACTTCGGTCGCATTTTAATCGGTTTTCAAAAATGTTCACAGCCTGGTGATGAGTGCAATGCGATCCACTTTTTTCCAATATTTTGCATATAATGTTTGTAATTGCAAAGAATAGCATTGAAGAGCTTTGAATTTTATACATAACATCAGCATGAATGTAAATTTCGGTTGAAACCCCTAATTATATCTTATTTCCCCGTGAAACTCGGATCAATTTGTCCGTCAGTGACGCGAGTGGCGACTTCTGTAAACCCATTTAAATGCGCGGTGGTTGAAAACACATAATGAGGGCGACTTGAGGATCCTCTATTGTAATATTCGTGGCGGTACCCAAAGCTATTTTATGGCTTCCACTGAGAACTGATGATACGGAAAACTATAATTAAACGAATAGTAGATGCAAATACCGAACTCCCTAATGCAAGACTTGTTTAGAAGGGGAAAGATAAGTCATGCGCTGGGGGAGGGAGGGATTAAATCGCCTTACAGCACTTGAATGGTTATTTAACAGGTCACTCTTCATTAAAACAGTCACCTCGCCCCTTCCAATCCCACTCGGTACGTCGAGTACCGATATCCTTTCGTGATGAAATATTCCCCTTAACTCTCAGTCACCAACTTCAGCCAAGACACCACCAACCCCGCAGCCAGGGACAAAAACATACCCATCTCGGATGAAACTAAATTTTGAGCCGACGAGCGACCGTAACAAGGACTCTTAAGTGCCTAATGAAGGCTTTCCACTTTGATCCCGACCGAAGTTTCCGAGGACCGGGGAAGCGGGTTGGAAGGAATTGCTGTCTCCTGGGAGATTGGAGGGAGACGAGGGAATCGAGATGGGGAGTATTTACGCTGATAGAAGAAGTAGAAGACGTCAGAGACACAAACTTGAGAAAAGTGAAGACGATGGGGGTATATTTGCGCCGTCATTTCGAAACCCTTTCGCGAAAGGGATATTTAAGAGGTGGAAAACAGAGTGATAGGGAGCGGGTACATACCTAGGCGTTACCACGATGGGATTTGGGATGAGACAGGCAAACAGTGGCCGCAAATATGTCACAAGTCGTAAAAAGGTGGCCAAAAGAAAGCAATTTAATATTTAATTTATGCAAAAAAGTTCAGCATGATGTACGTGGGCTCTAAAATGTATCGCTTACGATTTACAATCGCTACAGTGGTTACGCAGAACACGTTTATCATTGTAGTAACTAGTACAGATTTTTTTGTCTTTTTTTTTAAATATATAACTCTTGTTTCTGCATGCTATATTGATTTTTTGTCCTCTAATTAATTGTTACCTGGCCACTATAAAATGGCAACACCGCAGTACTTGTAAGTGGTTCTCCATTATTAAAATAATTAGGCGGTAAAAAATGGCAGATTAAAAATGAAAATGCGTGAATTAGATCGATTTCGGAGAATAATGAGGGATGGTGACGAAAAAATTACCCAATCTTATTTCATGCACAAGGAAAAGAGAAAAGGGCACCCTTGATTGGAGTTATACAGTTAACGCTCAACAAAAGAGCCAAATAAAGTCACCTCAGAGAACAGAAATTCAGCGGCTAACGAAAAACGCCCACTTTTCCCGTGACAACACTTCCCTCACCGTTACTATGGCTCCAGAAGGTCTGCCCCTGCTAGAGTAACAAGGAAATGGTTAGGCCAATCAGCGAATACCGTTTTCGCGAGATTACTCTTTCACCAAACTTTAAGTTATAAATATCCCCGGCAGATAGAGGAATTCAAATGAGCTATTTTGTAATTAACCACGAAAAAGATTAAATTTCCCCAACTTCATTCAAACAGGCATAAGGATACATTGAGAGGATTTTTCCTTACAAAATATTTTCGGACTCTACAAAATTAAAATGGCTATATGAACTCCGATGCCGATGATGGGCATTGAAAAATTGAAAACCATAACAAAAGTCGTAGACTTGTTGATGATCGGGTACAGTTAACTGAAGTTTATGTCCAATCGTGAACAGTCATTGGTGTTCATCGATAGACCACTAACAGCCGAGAATAAATCAATCATATTCATTGACATCAAATGTCATTTCCGCATCATTATTAGCCACGATTCATAGTACCCACTTGCAAGTCATTTTTTACATACCAGGGAAGTTCTAACATATGCCCAGCGAAATGGGAAACTTAAGAGTAGTTTTATTGAAAGAAGTAATTACAGTTAATTATAATTAATAATTAAGTTATTTCCTATTACAATTCCAGTTCATTTTGGAATTATTATATTTTCGGGATTTCCCGAACTAGTGGAGTCTCAACGACAGCTTTAGATTAATGCGCTATCATGCCGATCGCTTGGTTCAATCATATGTTGTGATAAAGACAAAAAAATGACATTCAGAATTCCTTATCTTTGTCACCGAACTCACCCCTAGCAATCTTCTCTATAGTGACATCCTCTTTTCCGTTTTCGCCAAGAAAAAAATGCACTCTCTAAGTCCAAAATGGTCTACATTAAACATCGCTACTCATTGGTACTCTATAGTCAACGGTCGTAAAATTAAATTAAATCGTATTAATGAAAAATTATAGCAATAAAATGAACGAAATCTTTGACCGTCGTGTTCAACTTCCCATGCCAACAACAAGTATACAATCATTATATAAACTTATTTCCCATACGCTCGTAGAGGATTGGAAACCGTAAATCTTCC